>NW_010396143.1:0-4108 GCF_000710305.1 Buceros rhinoceros silvestris
GCTGTCCGCGCCTGGCCCGCAGCCCGCCGGGACCTGCCGAGTCTCATGGGTGCTGTCGCCCATCGGCTGACAAGACCGATACTAGTAAAGTCACGACTTTGACCTAAACAAGGTGTGGTTCTCGAAAACCACCTTGGCTGAAAGACTGCCTGACAGTGAGTGTTTTGTTCTGTAATTTATGGACTTCTCTTGACAGGCTGCATGAGGGAATTGAGAAATCATCTACCAGACGCTGCTCTAAGTTCTCACAGACGATGTGAGGTGCCTGCGGGTGATACTTGGGCTGTATTAGAATTGTGTCTTCATCTCTGCTCATAAATCACAGGGAGAGCAAAACAAAGCAGGTAGTGCTACCTATCAATAAGTTTGCCAGAGTCTCGCCTTTTTTTTTTCCCCTCTGTGGGCTGTGTTCTCACTAGCTTCATGTGGACTAGAATTTTCCAAATCAGACCGAAACCTCAGGCTGTTTTCTTTGGTAGCTGTAGCCAAAATTATCTAATAATTTTCAAGACTATGATGATGGCTGTGCAACATTAAAATATTCCATTAACCTTTTTCTCAGTTTTAGAAACTCAGGTGCCCTCATGGCTGACCCAGCAAATTTTAACGTAGCCAAGATACTTGATTTTAAGTAGGGGAGACCCACTTCTTGCTATCCTCAAGAGAAGTCTGCAGCTTGGAGTAACGTTCTCAAACCTTGCTGGTTTTCCCATCGTGCACACAATCAGTAGCGACTGACGTTTTCCAAATGATGTGTCTCCGCAGACTTGTGGCTGATAGTCTGGGACGATTCCAGGAGAAGCAGGCTAATCATACCACGTGCCAGCGCGTCTGCAGATTCCAGAACAATCCAACCCTCCTCACATTATGTTGCACCTACTAAGACCACAATTTAATTTGAAGCTACTAGTAATTATAAGTAACTATAGTAACTTCCACTACTATAAGTCATGAAATAGTAACGATCCCCTTTTGGTCAATTATTAAAAAACCATAATGAATATTTAGTAATCAGCAACAACACTCAATAACTTACCATGCAAGTCCACATACTGCTTGCTTACCCACAACCTAAAACTTGACATTTACTGATGCAGCCTAACGGTGTTGCTGAGCCTGTAAGAAATAAACAAAATATTTCCCTGAACTAGAGGGAAAACAGGTCTGAAATTTACGAAATACACTGAGATTCATGAAAAACTACTAGAAAACATATTTCTACAGATAGGTTCTTGTTAATATGTCTCTTAAAGAAAACAACAATTTGGCTGCAGTCGCACAAACCTTTTGTAATTTGATATTGCGAAGATGCGATTGTGCCTGTGTTTAACTTCAGGCAAAATCATCTCTCGGCTTACAGTCTAACTCAAATCCTGCAAAAATATATATAAATATATATTTTGCAGTGGGTCTTAGCAGTGATTGTGTCAGCAGAGGTGTTGCCATACTTCTGGCATCTGGCGAGGTTACTGTGGCCCTCATTGCTTTGTGAGAAGAACTGACTTTTCCAGTCTCTCACTGGTAGGGCGTGGGCCACTTTCTCAGGGGTTTGGCATTTCTCTCAGTTTGAAATCTTGGGAATATCTGCATAGAGTAAAAACAAGAAATGGAGTAATTTCTAATCAAGAGAACTGTACTGAAAATGCAGACCATGGTTCAGTGAAATGCTGCAAAAATATTATTTCAGGGATGTTCTTTAAGGGGAGCAGAGAATGCCTCAAATATGTGCTACGGGAACAGATTGCTTTAGACACAGAACTGATGGCAATTTTAAAACACAGCTCTCAAACACATACTCTAAATCTCTCTGTCTCTTCTGTAATGTATGCACGTACCATTTTTCTCATTTGTATTCTTTGTTTCCTTGACAGAAAAAAGATCGAGTGTATTGATCGAGTGTATGATCGAGTGATCGAGAGTATTTACAGACAATATTCGCATGCGCTGGCCAGAATTCGGTTGCCTAAAAATGCCGAGTTGATAACTGTAGGTGTTTCACTTTCCGAAAAATCACTCTATGGCAGCAGTGAAAGTCCCATCAGTCTAAACTCCTGTCACATCACTCCAGGCAGGTCATTTATTTAAGGACCTTTGGCGTAATAGGATACGGTAAGAGGTTTGTACCTTAACACTGCAATGTCAACACGAGTATTTAATCTAATAAATGCTTGTCATGCTGCTTTATTGATAGATCCATTAGCGATGATTTTCACAAAGGCCGTTGCTCTGTTGATGGTTTGATGCTTTTCCAAATGAAGCAGATTGGTTTTAGAGGTCACAAGGTGTTTTTACAGTGACCCACTTACAGGTTTTGACGTCTAAATTCAAAACTTTGGTAAAAGAACCCAAAAAAGCTTTAGCATGAATACCTAAAGAACTAAAAAATGAGAAAACATAAAGGAAAAGACAAATATCCACACTAAGGACAGTAATACTCATAATACATTTATTTTCCAAGTAAGCTGGTTCTTTGTTTTCTGTTTTTGAATTGCAGTACTTCAGAGTCCTTTTGATTGCAAATAGAACTGTGCAATGGTGGTACTTGAGCTGGGGCAAGTAATTAGGCTTTAAAGAAAAGCTCAAGCCATAACTTTGTCAACACTAACTGGATGTAGACAAACATTTGGATTTGCTGTATTCCCTTTTTTGTTTGAAATGGAATGAACAAAATTGTTCCTAAAATTTGTTTAGTCTATTAAAACTAACAAAAAAATTAATTTACTGACTTCATATAGAAATAGCCTTACTGAGCTTTCTTGTCTGATTTTTGTGGAGGGATGTGTAGCCACTACATCATAGACCTTAACCGACCACAGAGCAACTCTGCACTTCGAGCGTCTTTGTCTTAGTCTTGTATTCTATTCTCTGATAAATTTAAAAAAAAATAAGAGATGAAAAGCACCTCCAGCGAGATAATGAAATGCCTCTCAATCTGATTTATAAACTTCAGTAAATTACAATCAATGGACATAGAGAATCATCTACTGTGGAGACATGAACATATGCACGTGCACAATGTGGTTTCCACAGCGCTGTGTCCCAGTGTGATGTACCATACCGTATTTTTTCCAGCTCATGTAATTTATGCTATGGATAAGTAAAGAAACAAGCCAGTTAGCTTGAAAAGTAGCGGCTCTATGGCTCTGCCAAGCCCAGACAGTACAGCACGCTGTGATCACATTCGTTACTTCAACTCTGGGAAGTAACTTACCTTATATATTATCAAACAGGGTTGATTTAAAGTGCCGTTCTGCATTAAAAATGAGATTTGAAAAAGTCGTTTAAGAACGCACAAGTCAGCTCAGGAATCTGAAGTGTCTGAGAACAGTGGTTCTAGCTGCAGCTCACTTAAAAAAGCTCATTTCACAGAAGCACAGAGTCACCTGGTTGGAAAAGACCTTTAAGATCATCGAGTCCAACCAGTAACCCTGCACTGCCAGGGTCCCTAAACCATGTCCCTCAGCACCACACCCGCACGGCTTTTGAACACTTCCAGGGATGGGGACTCCACCACCTCCCTGTGCCTGTGCCAATGCTTAATGACCCTCTCTGTGTGAAGAAATTTTTCCTGATATACAACCTAAATTTCCCCTGACACAACTTAAGGCCATTTCCTCTTGTCCTGTCAGCTGTAACATGGGAGAAGAGACCGACCCTCACCTCCCTACCACCTCCTTTCAGGTAGCTGTAGAGAGTGATAAGGTCTCCCCTGAGTCTCCCCTCCTCCAGGCTAAACAACCTCAGTTCCCTCAGCCGCTCCTTGTAAGACAGGTTCCCTAAACCCTTCAGCAGCTTTGTTGCTCTTCTCTGAACCCGCTCCAGCACCTCAGTCTCCTTCTCATAGTGACAGGCCCAAAACTGGACACACTATTCCAGCTGTGGCCTCACCAGTGCCCTGACAACAGGGGGACAATCACTGCCCTGCTCCTGCTGGCCACACCAGTGCTGGTACAAGCCAGGATGCTGCTGGCCTTCTTGGCCACCTGGGCGCTCTGCTGGCTCATCTTCAGCTGGTTGTCAGCCAGCACCCCCGGGTCCTTCTCCTCTGGGCAGTTTCCAGCCGCTCCTCCCCCAGCCTGTCACGCTGCAGGCGGTTGTTGTGGGCCCA
>NW_010396143.1:4211-10538 GCF_000710305.1 Buceros rhinoceros silvestris
GGTTGTTGTGGCCCAAGTGCAGGACCCGGCACTTGGTCTTGTTGAATTTCATACAACTGGCCTCAGCCCATCGATCCAGCCTGTCCAGATCCCTCTGCAGAGCCTCCTGACCTTCAGGCAGATCAACACACCCCCCCAGCTTGGTGTCATCTGTAAACGTTTTTTTTTCTTTTTGCCTAAGGAAGGGCCAGTCCGTGGAGGCAGGAAGGGGAGTTTCCAGCCACTGCACGCGGCTGACCAAGGGAGGTCCAGTAGTGGATTTGGAGGGATTTTCTGCTAACTGAAAGAGATTTCAATATCCTTCTGCTTGGGAGTTTTGTTATGGTTTTGGTTGGGGTTTTGTTGGTGGGGTGGGGTCTTTTGTTTGTTTCGTTTTGTTTTTTTTTTCCTGAAACACAAATATTTTGTGCTTCGGACAATTTTCAAATTGGATGATTTCTAAAGACTTATACAAAGATGATCTTTTAACAACCTTCCAGGGGAAAGTTGGTAACATTTTCTAGATCGATTTAATGTAACTTCTACAAAATTTTCTAGTACAATTAAATAGAAATTTATTTTCAAAACACTGTTCCAAATCTTTAAATACGTATTTTGGAGTAATTAGGAGAATTTTAATTATATTGTAGAAAACTTCATGAAATCTAACAAGGACAAATGCAAAGTCCTGCATCTGGGAAGCAACAACCTCTTGCAATGATAACCGCTGGGGACCGCCTGCCTGGGAAGCAGCTCTGCGGAAAGGACCTGGGGATTTTGGTAGACTTGAACCAGCAGCGCGCCCTGGCAGCAAAGGTGGCCAGTAGCGTGGTAGATGGTATGAACAGGAGCACAGGACCTGCTGATAGAGGGGAGTCATCATCCCCCTGCACTCTGCACTCATGAGGCCCTTTCTAGAATACTGCATCCACTTTTAGGGACCCCAGTACAAGAAAAACTCTGTTTATCCGGGGTGAGGTCAGCACAGCTGGACCACCAGGATGGTCAGGGGTGGCCAAGGGAAGAGGAACTACTTGTTCAGGCTGGAGAAGATATGCCCTTGGGGGACCTAACAACAACCTTCCAGTACTTATAAGGGGGCTCCCAAGAAAATGGAGGCAGGTTCTTCACAGTGGTGTGTGGTGGAAGAGCAAGGGACAATGTGGGTAAATGAGCAAGTGGGTAAATTAGAAGCTCAGAGTGGATATAAGCAAAAGATTTCCAACCATGAGGACAGTCGAGCAGTCCCCATCCTTTGTGAGCAGACTGGATAAAGCCCCAGGCAACTCGATCTGACCTCATGGGTGACCCTGCAGGAAGCTGGATTAAATTGCCTCCAGAGATCCTTCCCAGCTTGAATTATTCTATGAATCTGATTCAAAAATATAACAAAGCATAAACTGAAAAATCAGATCATACCAAAAGCATATTCTCTTTGAAACTTTCTTTCCCCAATCGTGTTAAAAATTTCAATCTGTTCCAAGCTGAGTCAGATAATATATAAACAGGATTTAGCAAACAGTTCTTTGACACAAACTGTTTAGTCAATAATGGGTCATGAGTCACAGAGGTTTATATGGGAAACGGTGTTTGTTGACATATTCCCTAAGAAATTAATGTAATTTCTTACTTCCTACTAATCTCGTTGACTCATGAATCAGTCCATTTATTATCAAGTTAATCAGGAGTGGAAAAAGCTATGTGATCCAGAACTGAAATTCCAGAGGTGCAGCACAGAAAGAAAACAAAATGCGGAAAAATGGCAAGTCAGTGCTTTAACTAGGAACTTTTTCTTATTAATATGACAACAGAAAATCTAGTAACTGATAAGTAACAGATGCCTGGAAGCTGTGTTTTGCCCGTGAATTACAGCCAATATTCTTGCTGCCATTGGAAGAAGAGATGCAGTTATTTGATGGGACTGGGAAAGTCTTGCATCTGTGTACTGGTCCACAGAAAATCAAATCTGATCCTCTCTTCCAGAAGAGTATGACACCCCTTCCCTTTATCCACAGCACTTACTATTAGAGCCCGTCCTTTCATTTCCTTTTGTTGCAAGCAGGTGATAAACACCATTCTCATGCCATTTTCCTGAAGGCAGTGGAAAAGTCCAAAGGGAAGTTAGAGATAATTAGAGGTGTCAGCATAGCACAGAAATAGGAGGTTTCAATTTCAGCAATAAAATCTTAGGCAGGACAAACTTTCCTGTAACTCCTGCTGATCAGACCATGCAATATACCTCCCATCAAAATTAAAGGCATCAAATAATGGTGACAGCACTAAACCTTTTAATATGTGCCCTGTGGAAAAGTTAGCTCGTAAGCATGTAAAAACCCAATCGTCTTTCGATGTCTTGGTTTACTCCTAGCCGAAACCACTTCTAAGCTCACTTGCAGGCAGCATCAAACACCAAGTATTTACCTGCTTTCATATCTCACTGAGCAGGCAAGCAAAGACAAATGCCAAATGAAGAGGAAAATGGTAAACATACAACTAGTGATTTATTTTAGTTCTCTTTGAAATGATTATTGCGAGAAATAATTACCTAGAGCTGAGACTTCAGAGGTAGCAAACACATACATGGTTTTCTATCCAAAATTTGTTTGTGCTGGAATATTACTGCTGACACAAAGATGCCGTATCAGTGATATAGTAAGTAGAAAAATGCCAAGTTCAAGGCAGTGTTTGCCTGTTCGCTATGTGCTTCGGGATGTTGTACTGATGGGAGAAAAAAGGCAGAGAGGAGTGAAGAGGAATGCTGGGGTTAATAAACATGTCCCTTTTAACCGATCACTTTAGTTATTCGTGTCCCCCACATCCCATCGATGATGTCTGAGAATCATTACACATGGGGAAGCTCAGGATAACCCTCCAAATCCTATCTGGGCAAACTTTTCTGTAGTTCTTAAATGCTTTATATTGCTGCTTGAGTAAAAGGTTAAAAAAGATATTCTTCAAACGTCAAATGCAGCTGTACTTAGTCAAGTATATTCTGAATTTGCACTCACTCAGAATCGAAGTACCAGAAAGCGAAACAACAGCAGAACAGAGACCAATGGACATAGATTTCTTTCAAAGCTGGGATCAAGCATGAGGAATCAGGACTGACAGTTTCAGAAATTACTTCTTTGACTCCTAGCGGTCTGGAAACCCCCAGTTTAGGTGGGGGTTCAGGTTTTCTCTTACCTGATTATCATTAGCCATAGACGCGATTTCATTTTAACATACCCGGTATCTGGGATACACAACCCAAACACGGGTGTGGACCACGTTGATAAGAGATCGACTTATTAAATTTAGGTTTTACCTTCAAACCTTCATCTTCTCTCAATGCACTAATACTTCTACCTCTCACAACAAACCAGCATGAGGTACCTACGGTGTTTAATCTCTTTTTCTCACACATGCCGTGGAGTAAGTGTCTGCCCACCCGCTGATAAGTGGTGACTGCTCTTTGCAAACGCTGGCTCCCTACGCTTTCTGCATCACCAGCCCTCTGCAGATACTCCATTCACCTGGACTTCTTAGGACACTTCCCAGAGGAGAGGGGCAGGAGCACAAACTGTAAGCAAGTGCGGCAGAGCTGCTCGGACACCAGCATGGGCTACCTGCCTCTCAGGACACTGGACAGCCGCTGCCACCGAGCTGCTACACCAGTCCCTTTGTATGCGCAATGCAGGCTCCTTATGGACTGAAGTTAGCAAAGGGATTTTGGCAACAGAGCGCAGTAAGTCAAACACCGTTTTCTGTGGGCGGTGTGGAATCCAGGTGGTGTAATGACTCAGGCCCATCCTGAAGAATATCCAGCTATTAGACAAACGAGCGAGTGATGAGCTGTGGGTTCAGGAATACCGGCTTTACAAGTTATACTCTTTCTGCCATTCTGCATCACTGGACTCAGGTAATGCTGTAAGGCTCTGACTTGCATTACCAGTGTACTGTCACCACTCTGCTTATAAAACTTGCAAAATTCCTAGATTTTCCATATTTTCACACGTTACATACTACTATCTTGAGGTTCCAATAATTGACCTTGATACAGCACTTGCTAGGAATGTGTAAGTACTGGAAGTCAAAATGTTTCTTAATCAATTTATTAGTTTTTCATTCTTCAGAGCAGGCAAACAGGAAATGTCCACGCAATGGTTCCAGCAGAGGCTGGGAGCAGAGACCCTTACAGCAGCTGTCTCCATCCTTCAAACAAATCCCAGCAGTGACCGACTTGCAGATCTCCACTTCTGCACTAACATTCTGCCACTTGGCGAGACTGCGATTAAAGAAACAATTCTCTTTTTTCCTGTATGTGTAGATTTCTCAGTTGCTCAAACATTGCCAAAACAGAGGTTTTGGGGGGCTTTTTGTCTTTCCTTGTTCATGCTAATGAGAAAAACCCCAAACATCACTCTTTAGAGCTATACACTGATCAGAAAGAAATACACATGGAAGTAAAGTGAAATATATTGTCAAGCAAATAACTGTCTGCTCCCTGCCAAACGCGGTTCCAACCGCATTGGTCCAGGTATTGCTTCCAGCGCCATATTTAACAAAGGAAGCCCCTTCTTCTCAGGCATTGTGTGGAAGAGTTTGATTAATCTTTCACCAACAGGTGCATGAACATGAACAGAAACAACAAGTTAAGAAGATGGATGCAACTGTTCCAACATCTTGACCAGAAGACTTCCAGTCCAACAGGGTTTGGAAACGGAACTTGAATCTATGGTGGGCTCCTGCCTGGAACAACCCAGCTCTTACTGAAACAACCCTGCTTTCTGCGAGCTGAGAACAAGCGAACCTTTCCCAAACAGTGTGCTCCTCCACATCCACTGATCTGAATTAAATCACGTACATTTGGTCACTCAGGGTGATGAAGTGAGACTGAGTTTAGCTGGGGAAAAAACCCCAAAGCTGTAAGATCTATTTGACATTCACTATCTGAAAATGTTTCTCCTTTCAGTTGTCCAGATGAATAGAAACAGCCGGTATGAGCTAATGTTTAGGATCCTTACTTGCTTAAACAGCATTTACCAAATGGAAATCATCTGGAAAATGTGGAAGCATGCTGCCTTTGTACCCTTTTATCCTGGAAAAAAAATCAGAAATTAGGAGCAATTAATTCTTACATGGACACGATATAAAAGCAGAGTGATAAAGTACATTTTATTCCAAGCGGCCAAATGTCTATGCAAGAAAAGGAAAACACTCAGTTTCTACTCAGAGTTTTTACTTAGAGCAGACAATAAAAGGTTGTGCCTTGTCATATGGATTCATGGAGTGGGTTAATACAGGGGAAATGAGCTGTTGGATGTTTTGTTTCTGCTTTTGTACGTTTCCAGCTCTCCTAATTGGTGTCTGCAGTATTTATTTAGAAAACCAAGAATAAACACATTTTTATAAGATTAATGTAACACTGATTTTTTTTTCTAGCTAAGTTTTTGCTGGATAACACACTTTTAAAACCTTGTATTTGCCGTTAAGCTAAATAACTTCCTGCTGCTCTCCAGCTGTTACCATAGTGCCCAGCACAGGCATTTTCTTTAATGTAGTTGGGACAAAACGCTCAGATTGCTTCAGTATTCAGGCAGGAAGCACAGCAGGTGACTTAAGAAGGCAGTGTGACATATTGCGCCTTTGCAGTCATCAACATTTTCCCTTGTCTTCAAAATTTTATTTTATGCCAGTGTTTAGAAAGGAAAATGTCAACCTCTAGGAATTACAGAAGGAAATAACCCGCTGCCGTAGCTTTTAACAAGGGGCTCTGACTCATTTATAGGATTCTTACAATGCCTACAACACTTTTTCTAGCACACAAAAGCCTCATGAAAAGAGGGAGAATAAACTATAAAGGCTGTTTTATAGATCTAAAATATAGATCTTACTGTAGATCTTACTTTTTAACCAAAGATTTCCTCACAATTCAGCAAACACCAGGTAGTACTAATAAAGATACCCACCACATAAGCAAGGATAAGACAGAATTAAATATGATTTTATAGCCTAGGATGAAGACTGCTCTGTGTCAATGTCAATAATCTATTAATCTGTACATACTTATTTTCAAAATATTTTGCTTTGCCTGTATTAAATTATTAAAATGTATGTCTACATGTTAGAGGTTATGTAGCACGCATCCTCGTGAAGAAGAGCATCGTTATATAAATCCTATCACCACACCCTTCCTCTAGAAATACTGTGGGATCAGACTCTTCTCAGAGTAGACATGGGTTCAGCAAGGATAATTCCCGTTGCACTCAAGGAAAAAATGTTTCAGTGCTTGAACACTGGGACAGGGAAAACCCCTCCTTGAAAGTATTCACTGCTTTTATTTTATTTTATTTTTTTATTTTATTT
>NW_010396144.1:0-983 GCF_000710305.1 Buceros rhinoceros silvestris
CTGGGGTGCGCCTGCCCCGGCCTCGTTGCCCCTCAGACCAGAAGCGCTGCCGGTTTTCACCACATCGACAAGGCGTTGGTGTGTGTGTCCCCTGCCAGGCAGGGGGACAGGAGGGGTCAGCCCGGGGGTGAAACCAAACCCTCCCGGGGCAGCGCTTCAGCACATCTGATGGTGACAGTCCCAAAGTGCAGCTAAATATTCTCAAATGTATGACGTGGATTCACACACCTGCGGCTTGTGACGCCGGAGCTTTTCAGGCGGTGGATCAGGCGGCTTGGTTCTCTGATTTGAGCGTGGAAATCAGGGTTAGTGACGCGGTTGGTTGTCGCGTGGCCGTGCTCAGACCGAGGGGATGGCGGCTGGGCAGCCTTGCCTCAGGCAGTCAGCTCAGGAGCCGGGAGCACAGAGCCTGCAGACCCTTTCTCTAGATTACTGCTTTTGAACAGGTATTTGTGTAATTCCCCACCAAACCAGCCTCTAAGCAGGAAACCGCGGGTTACGCTAGCTGCCTCTCATGGTTTCAGAGCATGGAGATTAACAGGCAAATCCCGCACTGAGGGTCTCTGGGAATGACAACGTGAAAAAGATTCTAGAACAGGGAAAACCCCCTTGATTTACATAGCAGCGCGAGAAAATGTGGGTGGAATTCTGACATTTGCATACGTCTGAACTGACATGACTGTGTGAGATGCATTATGGTCTGGCTTTGTTTAAGGTTAATATTTAAAATATTCTTTTCATTAGAACTTTAATGTGAAGGTTACTCTTCCCGGTTTGAAAGAGGACTCACAAACCTTTAAAATAAGATTGCAGCCGGGTAAGTATCCTTAAAATACTCAGTGAATTTCTGCTGAACTTTATTCTGACAGTATTAATGAAATGCTGCTTCTCTCAAGAAGGTAAAATATTTTGCAAGGCATAAACCAGGATATTCTAGCTCATCCAAGGGATGACTGAAATTAAATAAAGCCAAGGGCATGTTG
>NW_010396144.1:1106-13290 GCF_000710305.1 Buceros rhinoceros silvestris
CATCAATCTCCCATCCCCATCCTGACAGTTACTCCAGTAGCTGCCATTTCCCTGCTTACTTGAGGCGGATTTGTCACTTTTTGAAATGATTTTCAGTCTTTTTCTAATGTGGCACCACTGAATCTTCTCAGTTTTCTTTAGCATGAAGCCCTGTGCCTGTCCTGATCTGCGCGAGCTGTTCTCCCCATAGAAAGCACCTGGAGAAGTCAATGCGAGCTCTCCCGTTCCTCACCCCCGCGACGGGGGAGGCTCTGGCCCTTGGGGGAGGGTCTGAAATTTTTAGTGTTGCGTGTTGGCTTTATCCTAGTGCAAGAGAGGAGTACAGAAGCCTGTCAGTCCACTGCCCCTGGCAGGATTCTATGTTTTGTGGCTCTCTGGATGCTGAGGGTCCCTTCTAGGATACCTGTTGTCCCAGGTGACCTGGGGTTTTCTGGGTTTGGGGAACAGGGTGTAGTTTGAAGGCTGAGTTTTGGCCTCCCAAATTACCAAACTTGAGGGTTTCCCATCTCATTTTGCAGAAACATTGTGTACTTCAGGCTTTGTTAGACCAACCACGCACAGCTTATTGCATTATTATTTATCTTTTGAGGAGTTAAGGAGTTTTCATGTAGAAAATGGAGCGGAGCGATCTGACTTGTGACAGATGTATTGTGCGTTACTTCGTCATTTACCCTGAGCAGAAGGCAGCTGCATCTGTCACTGGAACCTTCTGCTTCTGGCAGCGTAGAGATGCTGCACTACCTCTTTCTTCTCAGTGGACTTATCCGTGGCTTTTAAAGCTGGTTTTTGAGGAAGGAGTGAATAAAAGCTTTCCCAGTCTTTCCTGTTCTTCAACCAGTGCGTTTGAAGAGGAAGTTTTAGTGAATGATGGATAGAGTAAAAGTTACCTTCTTTGATCCTTCAGAACTTGGCTTCTCATAGTAATCCAGGACTTCCTTCTCTTTCTTGAAACTGGTAAAATGAGATGTTCCGGGGGGGTGCAACACTGGAGTAGCTTCACTTTACTGTCCAAGCAATGCCAACAGAACTTCCTGTTGCTTTTCCTGGCATCCAAGTTGTAGCCATGGTGGCTTTGGTGACTAAACTGCTGCATGTCACGATCGATTGGCTATCTCAACGCTAACACGTCAGGAGGAGGCTCCATGTTCCTTCTTGATGGATGTGAACCTGTACAGTACATAAATCACGCTGTGCCATGTGTTTACCCCTTGTAAACGCTGCAGCTCGTTCTGCCTGGCTGGCTGCTCCCCCCTGAATTCGGTCAGAAGGTTGGCGGTGTCACGTATGGGAGGACAGGAGGCGTCTAGAACTTCTTGGCATAAAGCAGGACGCTTGAATTGGTCTAAATGGTTTGGTACCACAAATATCTTGGTAGTTTCGCTTTAAAAGCCATTCGAGTTAGCAAACCTTGCAGTGCCGGGTGTGACGGGTCCTCTGAGACGCCTGTAACCGCTGCTCTGCCATCGTCCCTTCTCACAGGCCCTCCTCGACAGCTGAAAGTGAAACCGGACTCGGAGGTCCTGAAGATTGAGAACGGAACAGCTTTCCCCTTCCAGGTCGAGGTGCTGGATGAGTCGGGGAATTTAACAGCACAGCCAAAGCTGATCGTTCAGTGCAAGGTAAACTGCGTTGCCCAGTGTCCTGAGGCGTTTGATACTTGCTTTGTAACGGGCTGGGAAAAGGGCCTGTGTTGGCGTCGAGATTTAGCATCTTCGTTAATTACCTTTAATGACACTGATGAAGTTTCTGTAGCTCCATCTCTTATGAGTCAATCAGTAAGTTTCAGAACTAGAGGAACTTGGCCTTAGAAATGGAAGAGGACATTGTGTGAGCATATATAGCTACAACTGCAAAGGTATTTTAGGTCATATTTGCTATATACGATGTTAAAATGTGCTCAGAAGAAAATTCCCTACAACCTCTGATTTATTTGAAGATGAAAATGCAAGTCTAGTGCCTAAAACTGAGATTAGGTAAGACCGTTATCACCAGCATTTCTCTGCGTTCAGGAGGGAGTGCAGGTGTTCCTGTGGCTTTTAGAAGTAAAAAAATGTGTACTTTTTTGCACCTATTTTTCCTGATTCAAGAAGATGACTTTTCCAGTTCTAGTGAAATGCAATTTCCAGCAAGAATGGATAAAGAAATGGAAATGTTTTTCCCACCGCAAAGTAGCCCGCACCCCATTTCTGCTCTGTACGTGACCGTGCTCTGCCTGTGGCCGGGGTCTGCACTCGTGTGACGACGTGTGGAACCTGAGAACTGAAGTTCTGTTCAGTGTGTGAGGTTTAGGAAATGAACAAAACGGAGCTTTAGTTAACGACTTCCTTGGGTTTGTTGCCATCATGGCCAGAGAGTCTGGTGTGTCTGTGTTCATACAAAGCAGCTGAACAGACAGCCACTTCTACTGCAAAAACTTCTTCCTTTCTCCCACGCATCCCTTACCTGCCAAAAAAATGGAAGTGTTGATCTCGAAATCTTATCAAATTTACCTGTGAATAATCCTTTAGATACAAATATTCACTTCTAGAATAATCCTGGTAGTTCTGTAAAAGAAACCTGAAGTGTAATTGTACATTTTGAATAGTTTTTAGGTGCTTCAAACCTTCCCGTGTATTCTGTGGACTGCAGCAATGCAGGAACAAACATTCTGACTGGTCCAGCTATACACGTCCAGAATATCAAGAAAGACCAGATCCTGAAAGCAAGGATTGAAATACTTGTAAGTATGGACTGGGATGTTCGGCTGAATGTGGGCTGAGAACAGTTTATGGTGCTGCCCCGCGTGGGTACTGGAGTCTTTTATGAATGACCGTAACACCTAGAAGTTACTGTCTGTGACCATATCCCGGTAATCAGGTGGCTGCCCTTCTCCTCTGGGAGATTGTAAAAAGGCAAAGAATTTTTAATTCACCTCTTACTCCTTATTTCTGAAATCCCTGAAGTGTTGCAGAAATACATATTATTTCGGGGCAGAGGTGGGTTGTCCCTGTTTTACTCCTTGGGTCCTTCGGACAAGTTGCCTTCATCACATAATCATTTAGAACCACGTAGGTGTGGCACCACGTTCCCCAGAACTTTTTTCAGAGGTTAAAAATCTGTAGCTTTTTGACCATTTCAGTCTTAAAACTCATGAAGTTTGAATTTTCTAAATGCTGTTGAGGGTGCCAGATCTCTGGTAGTCAGGAGAGCCACACTGCTGGAGACCTGGGGTGTCTTACCCGGAAAGCTGCCCGGGGAAGAGGACCTGGGGGTGCTGGTCAACAGCGGCTGGAGAGGAGCCAGCAGTGTGCCCAGGTGGCCAAGAAGGCCAACAGCAGGAGCAGGGCAGGGATGGTCCCTCTGGACTGGGGGCACTGGTGACACCGCACCTCAGACCCCAGGTTCAGTTTTGTCCCCTCACTCCCAGAAGGACATTGAGGGGCTGGAGCGTGTCCAGAGAAGGGCAGCGGAGCTGGAGCAGGGTCTGGAGCACAAGTGCCCTGGGGAGCAGCTGAGGGACCTGGGGGTGTTGAGCCTGGAGCAAAGGAGGCTCCGGGGAGACCTTCTGGCTCTGACAACTCCCTGACAGGAGGGTGGAGCGAGGGAGGTTTTGGTCTCTTCTCCCATGTAACAATGAAATGGCCTCCAGTTGTTCCAGGGGAGGTTGAGGTTGTCCCTGAGGAACAATTTCTGTCCCGCTGGGGTTGTGCAGGCGTGTCCCAGGCTGCCCAGGGCAGTGGTGGAGTCCCCATCCCTGGAGGGGTTTCCCAGCCCTTGTGTCGAGGTGGTGCTGAGGGACAGGGGGCAGTGGGGACCTGGCAGTGCTGGGGGAACGGGGGGACTCGAGATCCTTAAAGGTCTTTTCCAGCCAAAAGAATCCCATGATTCTGTGACCCTGTGTTTTCTAAGTAGCTGGCATCGATCCTGATACCTGTTGAAAGCTGGAAGTGTTCTGGCATATCCTTTAGATTTATTTTCGACAAGTCAGGCTGATTCCGTGTGTGGGCACCTGCTCACACCTGCAATCCGGAGGAGTGCTGTGGGCTATGGGCTGTGATGTGTACCTATATTTACGAATGTATACATGTGTGTATTTCATAGCCTCATGGTATCTTTTTTTTCCCCCACATATAGAGCTGTAAAGAGGTGCCACCCGTGGAAAAGATTATCAAACTTCTTCCTAGCAGTCATGTTGCAAGACTACAGGTCTTGAGTATGGACGGACAAAAAGCCATCCAGATTAAACATCAGGACGAAATTAACTGGGTTGCCGGCGATGTCATGCACAACCTCATATTTCAGATGTACGATGAAGGAGAGAGGGAGATAAACATAACTCCAGCTTTGGCAGAGAAAATCAAGGCAAGTGCTTTAGAGTCAACAGCAGCATAAATGTGGGGAGAGATGCAGTGCTGGTGCTCCGAAATCCGTGGACATCAGACTAGGAAATAATGCTCCTCAGGACCGTGTTATCAAACGTGGGCACTGCACTCTCTGCCTAATAAATTGTCTTTAATAATTTTATTAAACCGGTGTCCTTAATGAGATCATGTAATGCAATGCTAGATAACGCTTCAGGGTGGCGTTAGGAAAAGCATGTAGTGGTTTCAGTGCTTCTCCTCAGCGCCGTCAGGTCATGCCGACAGTTCTGATTCTTCAGCTCTGGGGTTTTCCCAGCACGCAGGAACTGTGGCCAGGCCTGTTCCCTCATGCAGGTTGGCTCAGCCCTCCTGCCCTCTGTCTGTGTACCGGTGTGGAGCCCAGCACAGAGGCAGAGCTCCACCGACCGAGTGTGTGACGCTCTGTTTGGTGAGGTCTTCCAGAGCCAGATCTTTCCGACTCAAGACCAGTGAGGGAAGCTCCATGTGTGTTTCCTTTTGTCTGGGGGTTTTTAGGGTCATTTGCTGTGTTGGGGAGGTGGTGGTGGTGGTGGTTACTGTTGGGACATGCCCAACAGACATGTCTGTCACTCCAGCACATGTAGGATAACCACAGACATATTATGTAACTTGTCATTAATAATTTCACTTTTGATTAATTTTAGAAATTTTAATTTTAGGTCAACTGGACACCTAAAATTAACAGGGAACAGTTGATTCAGGGATTATTACCTGATGTCAAAGTGCCAACGTCAGTCAAAGATGTACGTTACTGTCTCATTACTTATCTCGATGACCATGTCTCTTTGGAGAGTGCATTCACAGTCAGGTTTGTTCCTTTGAAATACGTCTTTATGAATGTTGTTGTTACCAAAGGGTTGTCGATCTGTGCTTCGGGGTAAAAAGCTCTTTCTGTGGTAGCTGAGATAATGAACGTGGTTGGCACGTGAGCAGGGGAGTGCAGGGCTGGGGTGGGAGCGTTGCCTGTGTGAAGGACTCCATGGCGGTCTGCTGATGTCCAGCCCTGTGATCACCTCTGCGGCTGCACGTACACCACGGGAGATCATTGCTATCTTCAAAAACTGCCGGAGAAGGACATAACCCGTTATGGAATAACCTGTTTTAATCAGGACTCAGGCCGCTGGTTACCAGGGAGAGGTACCACTGTGCGGTTAGCTGTTCCCCTTCCGGAGGTGGTTGTTTGAAGCTCGGGATGGTGTTTGTCTAGCTGAGTCCTGGGTGCCTGCAGCTGGTACCCCAGAGCGACAGGTGCTGAGCTGGGCTCTACAATGGCCCTTTATCGTCACTCTGCATGAGCCTGGGCAGTGGGTGCTGCTGACTGTAGCTCTGTTGTAAAGTGTGATAGATGAATGTGATTCTAAATCGCTGCGGGGTATTTCGCTTGTTCTTGATGGTTTGAGTGACTAGATCACAGCACACTGATGCCAGGGGTAAATTTGCAGCCATTAGACATTTCACAGATCTACAGTAGAAAAAAAAAATGACATGACCAAGCATTAAGATTATTTAAAATGTTGGGAGAGTAATGCCTGTAAAAAGCTGCACTGAGACAGAAAAAATTTCAGTGAAGTAGTATTTTCTGTAAGTATGTGCAAGGATAAAACAAACCAAAACCCCCTCCAGCTTCAAATGAGTGATAACTGCTGTCTGCTGTGTCGTGCCTGTCATGTTCTGATTGCCCACATGAGAATGATTGTAAGTCAATTTTCATGTGTGATTTAGACCACTTCCTGATGACCCCAAACACATCAAATGTAAGTTGAATGGGTCGAACACACTGCAGTTGGGTGAGGAGCTACAAGGTGAAGTTGGTGAGTATCTGTGTTTTGTGTAAGTTACAGCTCCTCTCGTTAGCGGTTTCGTAGCCTGTGAGGTGTGCAGATGTCATCCAGCGTGGATCACCTTCAGCTGGCGCAGCAGAAAGCACAGGTTGCCCAGGAAAGTTGTGGACTCTCCCTCCTTGGAGATGCTCAGAAGCTGCCTGGACACAGTCCGTGGCAGCTGCCTCTTGGTGGCCCTGCCCGAGCAGGGCACTTGGCCCAGGTGACCTGCAGAGGTCCCTCCCAAGCCATCCTCGACCATGCTGTGATCCTCATAGACATTGTCTCTACACTGTGGGCACGTTGCGTAGATTTGTGCTCCATATGTTGTTTCATGGCTCTCAGCTGCTTCCTCTCACAGTTTAATCCTCCTCCTCCTCTGTGTTACCAGACGTGATGATTACCGATCAGTATGGAAATCAGGTTCAGACGGTGACATCTGCCTGTGTAAATTCCCTGGGAGTTTCTGGGCCCGGACTTGATAAATCAAATGTGAAAATAACTTGGGAGGTATGTAGAAGACATCATATAGTTTATTTCTCGGTGACCTTTGCATGGTAATTGTCTGAATCCTGTTGCATAAAATTGAACTAGAGCTGAGGAGAGGTAGTCGAGTCAAAGAGGAGCTGGGAAGCCGCGAGAAGATGGAGGTTTGAAGCGGCCAAATGGAATGATCCTGTTGTATGGAGTGCAGCAGCATCTGTTAGAAACCTTTCCGCTGCTGCAGCTACGCAGTGGGGGCCAGCTCGCCTCACGCTTGAGCCGGCTGTGCTGTGATTGTAGTCCGTTCTCCACCTTTTCTTCTACCTCATGGCTGGTCTGCTGTGTTTGTTCATGGTGGTACCGCTGATGTGATCATCTTCTGAAGAACCTTGTGGATCAGACTAATGATGCTGTCTGCCACGGTTTAATTTAAAACGCATTCTGTACCGTTTAAAATAAGCTGGGTGTAACTATATTGTACATATGTCTTATAAAAGAGAAAAAATCCTGAAAAACAGGCTCCTGAGCAATGGCCGAGTTCGGAAAGGATCACGCTTTACACGAGAAGGCCGTTCACATGAAACCACGGGAACAGAACTTGTCGTTTACCCAAGAGGTCTCAGTAAAAACAGCACATAGTGTCTAGCAGGCAGAAATAGTAAAATACCGTATTGGGAAAAATGAACACATTAGAATTGCCTTGGTTTGTTCTCATTAAATCTCCTTCTTATTTCTCCACAGGAAAGTACTCTAACGATGAAAGTGAAAGGCATTCGGTTTAAACCCTGCATGCTTGGGAACAAAGAGCTGTGCTTCGCTTGGCGTGAATTTTCTGACTTCCTCCGAGTGAATTTGACGGCAGGTTCTCCTGCTAAACTGGAGGTTGTGGACTGGCCAGAGTTAGAAAAGGTACGTGGGACAGTTTGGAAAAGACCAACAGGGTCACTAGTCCACAGGTCCCTTATTTCCAGAGCTTGCTGGAGCACAGGAGCCAAGCTGAAACCCCCGGTTTCTTAGTAGTGATCCTTCTAAGAACTGCCCAAAGATGACAGCTCTACAGGCGCTGCTTATTCTGTACGGGACACGGGACACAAGGAAAATCAAATGTTTTTCAACCTGCCTGATTGCATAGCTGTGTTTTGAACGGGACCGTAGACGTGAAGTATTTTTCATACGATACCAAACTACACTAGTTTTTTTAAAGTAAACTTATTTTTGTTGTAGACCCCCTCATCTGAAGGTGTGTGCTCACAGCACCGTGTTCCTTACTGGCTCTGGAACCGTCCAGTCTGTGCCACTGGCCCTTCCACAGATGATGCCTTTTTCTTTGGTGCAGCATGTTTGCTGTGGGCTGGATCCCACCACCCATCTCCCACGGCTGTTTGCCCAAGATCCTGTCCCTGTGGTAGTGGTGGTTGGCAACTGGTCGCTACTTCATCTCTTAGTGGGGTTTTTTGGAGTTCTGGAGGTAGGAAGGCAGTCCCAGCTTCCCCGAGGCTTGCAAGTGTTTACAGCCAGCGAGTGGGGAAGCGAGTGCAGTACTTACATCAAGTGAAAGGGTGGAGGTGGTTGGTACCGTCCGTTTCTTTGCTGGTTTATTTCCGTTTATCGGTGTTTACTTTGCTATTTGAGTGGTAGTGCTGAAGCTGCGGCAGAAAGCAGGGAGGAAAGTGGAAGCAGGTAAGTGAAAATGGGATCGATGCGTAGAGAACAGGAGTAAAGATCAGCATGTTGGGAAGATGGAGGAGGAAGTCAGCGGAGAAAAAAGGGCAACAGAAGGTTCAGGGAGTACCAGAACTGGTTTTACCCTCTAGAAGGCTGTCAGGGTACATCAGAGAGAAACGTTTTAGGCCATTTGCTCTTTCTACAACAAGGAAACTGTTTGATAAGGCTTTTCAGAAGCAGGTCCTTCCTTTTAGTCACATCAGCACAAGCAGCACGTGCAGGTCAGTTCACGTGGTGCATTTCATAATGATACGAGATTGTAAACACTAGAGATTCCTTGCTGGAGCTTCACAGTTCAGTCGTGGTCTAGCTGTCACGGAGACAGATGCTCGGGGAAGGGCAGAGGCTATTGCCCGGCGCAGCCCTGACCTGCCTGAGTGTCGGTACGGCTGGAGCAGAGCAGCGTAACGCGGTTGTGCCTCTTCCAGCCCATCACGGTGATTAACAGGAGGCAGCTGGAGAATCGCCTCATTGTTCAGCTGTGTGACCAGTGGGGAAATCCGTCTCCTGAAGCAAACGTCAAGATCACCTTCCTGAAGAGTAACAACTTAAAGGTGAGCGCAGGCCTTACCGGGCGAGTTGGCTTCACACAAAGCTCTCTTGTCATGCCTCCGTTACCTCTTCCATTTTCAGGACGTTTTTGCAAAAGTGAATGAAATACTGTGAGGACACAGCAGAATAATCCATCTCCTCTAACAGTAGTGTCCATGGGTCATGTGCACAGTTCCCAGGACAGCTTGCTCAGCTCCCTTTGTTCTAACAATTACCGTCTACCAAAATGCCTCCAGTACAGTGTCCAGGTGTAACCAGCGTGCGGTCTGGCCCTGCTCCTGAGCCTCCTTCCAAATCCTGCATCCCCCATTTTATCTGAGGTCACTCAATAATAATAATCATGATATCGTCCAAACTGGCAACCACATCGGTTTTTATCTGGTGGTTCTTTGATTGAGGTTCCAGACTTGTAGTCTGCATGTGGAGCTGGTCAGCAGGTCTGCTCCCTGCCAAGAGAAAACACCGAGGGTGCGAATTTAACCGAATTCACGGGTTTCTGTCCCTGTCACCAGTGGGGTGTGAGTGTCAGGTGCTCTGCACGTTGCTCTGCCCAGAGAAGGGATTTTGACCAGATGCTCCATCCGCTAACATTTCTGTTCTTGTTATAAGAAAAAAAGACCAGTCGGGCTGTCGGAGGCTCCTGGCTGTCGGTGCGGAGGCTGTTACACGGCATGTGTGTAGGACCGGTACAGGGGACGTCCGGCTGCCTTGGGACGTGACAGTTTGTCTTGCAGGGCGGGTCTTGTCCCCTTTGTGTTCCTGCTTGCCACACATTTGTGTCCCAGTTCGCGCAGACCACGCAGCAGCCAAGAGCTTCCTTCTGCTCCCCCTCGGGAGCGGTGCCTCGGCCTCGCCTTTCCCCGCGGCCTTTAACTAGGCTATGATTACTTCCTTCGATTGGGGTTGGGGGGGTTTTAAGGAAACTTCTTTTTATCTTGAACGTTTTTTTTCAGGCTCTTTTGAATCTCTTGCCATAGAAGCCTGCCTCATAGTTTGGATTTTTTTGTTAGCGTGACTGGTTATCATCTCTAGCGTTTGGTAAATGCCCAGTGTAGAGGTGAGCTCCCGTGTGTCGTTAGGTTTTGGTAATACGGTGCTGTACTTGGTGACAGTAGTGGCTGTACTACTGGTTGTAACCCTTTCTCGCGACTCCCCAGCAGGCTCATGAGTTGGGCAGTGGGACTGGAATGGGGGAAGGCAAAGACAGGCACAGATGTTTGAGTTGGTTTTACTCCAGTTGTGTCATTCTTTAATTTTTGCTACCCAGGAATCTCAGAGCAGACTGGCGAAACCCTGGAAAAGGGAATAAATAGTTTCTAGAAGGTTTTAGAGTCTGAAAATACGCCCAGATTAGCATGTGCAGGGGCTGGCACGGTAGCATCAGTAGCAGATAAAGAAATAATATAACAAAGTGTTTGAACATCCTGAAGAATACTGTGGTTGTCTTCAAAAGCTGGCCGAGAGCATCCTGAGGCCTCTGAATATGGTGTTCCTAACAGCGGCTCTTTCCCCGCGTTAGAGTGCACTAGTGCGAAGTCTGCCCACAGGCGAGATGAGGTACATTTTATGCTAAGAATTGATAACATTTCTGTCTCTTTGAAAGAGTAAAAAATACTAATTTTCTTACAGATTGTTCCTTCGAACGTGCAACATTGTAAAACAGATGCAAGTGGCAGGGCTGACCTGGGAATTATTAGTATCCACGCTCCAAGGTAAGTAGGGGAAACTGGGGGGGGAGGAAGGGAATTCTGCAGTGTCGCTGGCGAGGTGCGTTTGAGCTGGGCCTTTCACCCCGGCGGAGCTCTGTGCTGCTCTCGCTCCGCAGGGCCCAAGCCGAGCGCGGCGCAGGCAGCACGCTCCTGGGCTGGGCTGGCCTCGGGCTGCGGCTGCTGCTGTCTCACAGACGGGCAGTGAAACGTGACCGAGCTCGTTACGTACTAAAGCAAATCAAACTGAATAAGCTGATATCTTCAGAATGTCCTAAACTTTGGATTTTGCTTGTCTAACTTCGCATTAACAATTCCATTTTTTCCTTCCCTTTACTGCTGATAACTTCTAGATACTTTTTAATCATGTTTTCAAGAACGTGATTTAGACTTGAAGTCTGTTAAAAATTGTCTTTTGAGAAGATACATTTTTATAACAGATTTTATGATTTCTGTGTTTTCCAGGGGAGAGCACACTTTACAGCTTAAAGCCTTGTACAACAAGGTGACGTTAGATTGTCCCACAATCACATTTAATGTCCTGCCAGACCCTGAGAAACCTGTCTCCTTGAATGTTAAATACGACAAAGACGCTTCTTGCCCGGCAGGAGGTACCTTCCCTGGTAAGGACAAGGATTCTTTGGTGGAAACCAATCACTTAGGAGCTTTGTAAACCTACGAAACACTGTCGTGATGATTCTCCTGGAGTATTTGCTTACGTTCTTTTGTTGCTTTTGTCTCAGTTCTTTGTAACACTTGGAAAGGAAAGATACTGCATCATCTCTGGAAAGCGTTCCAAAAGACTCTTCTTTCTTTGTCCAGATGATTGGCTAAATTTATGTGTCTAGAAACTACAGAATCTCCTCTCTGTCCTTAGTGAAATACCATGTTTCGGGTTTTGATCTTGCCAGTAGATGGTCTGAGCTAGTTCACACGTGCTTCCCCTCCTCTCGGTACCTGTGGGGTGGGAACAGGGGTAGCGGTTAGGTAGGACCTCTAGACCTGTTTGAAGTAAATACTAACACATTTCCTGTAGCGCGTGGTGTTCCCTCAGGAGCTGGAAATCAATGCAGGCGTGAAGTTGCTGGGTTACTGACTCTGATACACTAATCTGCTTTGACCTGGCCTTTGTTTGAAGGGAGTGAATTAAGGTGGCAAATCTGATGCCATTTTCCAAAAGTTCCAGGAGACGTCGGGGAAGTTTGGATCAGTAGATGTGTTTTTGGTACTGGGCGGTTGGTGGAAGGAATGTAACCAATGCCATTACATGGACAAGTGTAGAACTGGGAGCAGGTCGGGAGCTGCTTACAGGGAAGTGGTGCCTTGCAGACGTGCTGGAAGGAGCTGCCAGCTCTGTGAAGTGAGTGCTCCTGCTGAGGGAGAGTGCTTGGTCTCTCAGAGAGCTTTGACAAGCAGGCTGTTCTGGGACACTGGCCTTCCTAGACTTCAGTCTTTCTCTTGTCTTGAGATGGACTTAAACCAAAAAAAAAAAAAAACCCTTTCCCTGGGGCCCCCTCAC
>NW_010396144.1:13331-22895 GCF_000710305.1 Buceros rhinoceros silvestris
ATGGGCTTAAACCAAAAAAAAAAAAAAAACCCTGTCCCTGGAGCCACCTCCTAACAGATTCAGGTGTGTGATCGGGGCCTGTAATATGTGGCCAAATTCAGCTGCAGATTCGGAGCCCGAGCCCGTTTCGTTGCAGTGGTAGTGAAGATGGTCCCTGTTGGGAGGAAGGGACCGGCTGCTCCCTGGCTCGCGCCGGCTCTTTCCCGAGGGCCAGAGGACGCCTGCCTTGCTGTTGGAGGAGAGCAGCGATCCGGGAAGGGCAGACCTGGCGTTCGAGGGTGTTTCGCAAAGCAGCCATTGGATAAAGTCGGTGGGCTTTTTTCCTGAGGACTGTTACCTGGTCTGATTACGGGGATGGGGAGAGAGGGCTTAACATTTTCTGTCCTTTGGGTTCTGTTTGGAATGCGGGTTTTGTGTGTTTTTCCCTCGGTATGTGGGAGACGCGGGAATCCACAGGGTTTGATCTTCTTAACACTGAACAAAAATAACCTTGAAAAAACGTTGTCTTTCATTCTACAGATTTTATGGTTAGTGTTCTTTCTGAAGATGACACCATTATTAAAAACATTACTCCAGGGCGGATCTCCATGAAACTGTGGGAAGGACAGGGCAGCGGAGCCAGGGCACCGGTTGATGTAAGTCGTCAAAATGCCTTTTGGCAATGGGGTGAAAATTCCGGCGCAGGACAAACGTATTGGTAGCAGAAACTTCCCTGCATTTCACTGGGATCGATACCCTGGTCTGGATTGTAAGTGACGGGTGTTACAGATCGGACACCCTTGTTTATCGGTACCTGTCCTGTGGCAGGTGGTCAGGCTGCTCAGGTGGCGAGAGGACGGCAAGGACAGCGCTGCCTCTGCTCGGCAGAAGGTGCTAGCAGCAGGGAGACTGTGAAGAGCTGCCACCCTGAGTGTTGCAGAGGAAAGCCTCTGAGAATTCATACGAAACTAGCGTCTAAATTGTAGGTGATGTCACTGAATGACTGTGTGCTACCAGCACTGCCAGTCATTCACACTTGAGAGCACATCACAGGGAAGGTGCTGTAACTTCCAGTATAGTGCATTAATTTCTCTGAATCTCTCTTTTCAGGTGACGATATTCAGCTGTAGCAAAGTGAAGGATGACAAGGAAGACGGCTTTTTCTACTTCAGGTACAGCAGCATCTGTTTTATCATTACTGGTGGAGCTTACTGTACAAAATACATGGTTTGAAATGGAAATGAGAGGTTTAGGTTTTGGTCATTACACTCAGTTACAGAATTCGAACGATACAGCGCTACGAAATGGTAAAAGACATTAGCGAGGTGCAGCGGATGTGAGGTTTGAGTTCTGCCCTAGAGCGGTTTGACGTGTGTTTGATCTGAGAGGAGGAAAGTCTAAGGTAACGTCTCAGAGTACAGGAACAGTGCGAGCGCTGAAGGGACCCCATCATCTGCCTGTCGCTTGGCTGGTGACGGTCCTTCGCTCTCCTCAGCGTTACCTTCACCTGCTGTAGAATTGCAGGCTGGACAGAGTGGACCTAACTCTGCACTGCCCTTCTGTAGCTGTGGGTTAGCCCTTGGCCTTCCCTTGGGTCTCGTGCTGAGGGGTGGTGTGTCAGGGGACAGGCAGCAGGGCCAGAGCTCTCCGCAAGCTGGTGCTGACTGTCTTTGAGCTTCGCAGCTGGCGTGCAGCAGTGTGATGTGTTCATATCTGAAGGCTTTGTCATTTCAGAGGTTACAACTAATTCAGAAAGCTGTTAAAGCATAGCTGTTTGTCTCGTCACCAAGGTCTTTCTTTACCTTGAAGCCACCTGAGGTTCCAAAGCTGCTGAAGGCTGAGCCTGGCAGCTGGAGCCAGCGCTGAGTCGCCCGTAAGGGAGCAGTTCTGCTTTTATCAGAGCAGAGCCGAGCCCAGCTCTCTGCACGGTTAGTCCAAGGCTGTGGAATGAACTTCTCCAGAGACCAGGGATCGCTGCAGACGTGCACCAAGAGTGAGGAAGGAGCATTCCTGTCACCTTGGTCATGCTGAGGAATTCTTAGTTGTAGGTGTAGATAAAACACAAGAACTCCCTAAAACATTCGCCAAACTCTGCATCGCGTGTTTGTACCTCCAGAAGAAGAAAGCACCCTCGCTGTGCTGGTTTGCAGTCAGGCTAGGAGTGCTCTCCCAGGAAAGGCGCTGCAGTGCTCGGTGTGACACAAACTGACCTGTGCAGAGCTGACGGTGGAGTTAGGGAAATCCTGGCCTTGGTGCCTGTAGAGTACGAGCTGTCCACAGATGTCCAGAATGGAAACTCTCAACCTCTGGGAAAAACTGGAAAGAACAGATGGTAGAGAGTACCCAGGGGCAGCCCTCGCTGCTGAGCATCTGCAGCGTCACCGTCTGCCGCCTGGTTTCTCTCCAGTTTCCTTGTCCTCAGCACGGGCAAGGAGGTTTTCATCTGCCTAATGCCCGTCAGGAGCGTGGATGCTGTTGACAACTTGCAGAGCAATCATGCAACTGCCTCTTTTTTCAAGCACATCTCTGGTTAGATGGTGTTCAGCCACAAGACCCTCAGCAGATTATTTACAAGTTGGGGTTTTTAATGCATCCTGACAAGGTAGGTGCTCTTTTCAGTCTCAGCCCAGATAAAATGCAGGAAAGAAGAATTGCTCCTTCTGTGTATGAAATACAGGAAGGAAAAGTCATGGCCCATTCTAGAAACAGGCAGAGCTCTGGGGGTTTTGTTTTTTACATGTTAAACATTCATGGGGATCTCTCATCTTGCTCCATCCCAAACAAAATAAAAGGAAACAGATTGTTGAACGTTGTTGACAAAACAGGTGGAGTTAAGCAGTTCAGGAGTGCCACAAGTCATCCTCTCAGAGAAGCATCTGAATCCTGGTTAGAGGCTGGTTGCACCTCCTCAAAAGTTTGAAAGCACTGTGAGTCACTGCTGTCCCTCCCTCAACCCCGCAGTGGGCTTCTGGAAGCCGTGGGGCCTTCCTTGCTGGGACAAGTGCCCTGTTCCTAGCAGCAGCAGCAGCACAGGGATCTGTCCTGCCACCATACCTTGGAGTCAGGGATTCTTTGTCCATAGTCTGCGCTCGGGAAGGCTGTGAGGTAGAATGAAAACTCCTCTCTCACTGTACGCAACCTTGGCCGCTGATCTCAGTTACCGACTTTGTACACCTTCGGAGTAAGAGGAGGAATTAGCTGCTCAGCCTTGACGTACATTCGGGGCAAATAGTTAAATCTGGAGAGAATTTGTTGTGGCAGATCTAAACGTCTCTGTGCCAGAAACTTTATGAAAGTTCAGTGAATGGGAGGTGAGATGAGGTAGACCTGCAGCTTTCCCAGTGATAGGGCCATGACAAACCTGCGGGCAGCAGGTGGAGGAGACTCTCCTCATCCAAGCTTCCAACAGCCTCGTTCTAGTCCCTGAGAAACTTCCCTGGCGTTCGCCCTGCTGCAGCAGGAGTGGTGTGGAGGGGCGGTACAATACGCCACGCCTCGACAGCACTTTCTGACTAGTGTGGAGGAGTGCTGGGAGTTGGAGCTGCTCCAGCACTTACAGACTTGTCGCTTCGATATTGACTCGCTCTTGCTTGGTCTTTGTTTTGCTTTGTTTTTTTATTTAGGGATAAAGTGATTCCTGAGAAAGCGGGCACTTACAGTATCCAGTTCACCTTTGCCATGGACAAGACAAATACCCTCAGCAGTGAACAGGTTAATCTATAACTCATTACGGGGAGCCAAGAACGTGTAATGCAGAATCGTCTGGGAGAAGCGTTATGAAATGTTGTCGAGTCAGAGTGCAAATACTTGCACTTACAAGCAAAAGCTTGTATGTTCATTTTTGATAGTTACTGATTTCACACCACTGATGCATAAACGTGTTTTGATTTGCTTTTACAACTAAGCAGAAACTCAGGGCAGTAACCGAGCCGCGTGATTTGCAGCCTGGTGGAGCTGGCTGACTGTCATGCTCCTTTATGTCAAGATTGTCAGTGAATTGCACATGCGTTTGTTGCACTATGTTTTGAGTAACCCATGTGTGCAGGTGAATTGCGGTGAATTATTGCAGTCTTTATTTTATGTTGTTTTATTTTATTCTTCCTCCTTTTTCTGCTAGATTATAGTTGAAGTTGTACCTAATGTCCCTGTACGCTTGTTACCTGATTCTTTACCAGCTACTCCAGCAGTTTCCAACGTTCGAGCTCTCGCTAGCCGCACGCTGGTCAAGGATTTACACCTCCACGTCATGGTAACTATGCTTTAATACAAGATCACAGTTAGGGAAACTTGTAAGTCTGCTAAAACCTGTTGAATTGTGCTGTCAGGCATTGTTGCTCTCTCTGCCCAGATTAACTTCACAAAGATGTAAACCAGTGATTCTCGTCTATGAGATGTGCCTCTTGTATTTACGAACAGGCGACCACAATTAAAACACGCAGCCCTTGCTGCCAGCATCTCAGCTGCACCCATTTCTTGTTGCCACTGAAAAGAATGAGTCAAGAATAGATTCTAGTGGGACAACACATATGCAGCAGATGTTTTTCTCTGTATTTTCTCTTCCAGTAGACAGTTTCTATTAGAAATCTTATATTACAAAAAATAAGGTATCCTGCACTTTGAAAGTTCACAAGGATGCAGGGAGATCACAGGGAGACCAAAAAAAGTAAAGCACCACCTTCCACCCCACGCTCTCTGGGGAACAAGGGTCACAGTCAGTCTGGAACAGCTCCTCTGCGGCTCCTTCCTCCTCGATTTGCCTGCTCTGGTGTGGGTCCCTCCACCCAGTCCTTCATGGGCTGCTCCAGTATGAGCCCTCTCCACGGGCTGCAGTTCTTCAGGACACATCCATCTGCTCCACCGTGGTCCTTCACAGCTGCAGGGAAATACCTGCTCTGCTGTGGTCCTCCATGGGCTCAGGGGACAACCTGCTCCACCGTGGTGACCTCACAAGCTGCAGGGGAATATCTGCCCTGGCACCTGGAGCACCTCCGCCCCTCCTCCTTCTCTCACCTTGGTGTTCCCTCTGCTCTTTCTCGGTTTTCCCCCCTTCTCCTCTGCCTGTGTATCTCTGCCCTCTCTGAAGAAGTGTTTTCTGAGAGGCTCCACTATTCTGGCTGCGGGGCTCAGCCGTGCCCTGCGATGGGTTGGTTGTGTCTGGCACGGGGCAGCCCTGGCTGCTCCTCACAGGGAGCCAGTGCCTGGCCACGTAAACCCTGTGTGGTGTGTAAATGGATTACTCAGTGCACTCCGTGTTCCAAACTAACGGCTTTGTCATCTTCACCTGCAGGATAAATACAACAACCACACTGGAACTGATCTAGTTGGCAGAATAATAGCGAGCATTAAGAGCCCCAATGAAGAGGACACAGAGATCCCCCAGTTTCAGGGGAAAGTCAGTACAGTTGAGTTCCCGTTTGACAGAGGATCAGCTGAAATTGTAAGTGTGACTGAAATACATCATCAGCTCTGTGAGCAGGGGGGCTGGTGAGGCCTGTGCTGCTCCAGCATCAGAGCTGGTCTTGCACCTCGTCCATTTGTGGAGGGTCAGCGTGTGTTGTAGCCTTGGCTCACAGATTATCCCTTCTCTGTTTGGCTGCTGATGTTCAGAAGACCCAAAGGAAGGACATTATCTGAACCGTTTATCCTTGCCCGGTGAGGGACATAGGTGCAGTTAGGGGCTGGGACGTGCAGGGGGACCCAGGAGAAGGCTTCTCCTCATTTCAGTTTCACGTGTAAATAACGCTTCACCAATTTATACTTAAACCATTAATATTAGCGGTGTTTTCCATTTAATTTTTAGTACTGTCTGGCTGTCGTCTCTGAAGATTGTTTAGTCTGACCTCTTCACGTATATGTAATTGAGTTTCGCCAGGTTCTCTTTACATTCTGCCAAGCGAACTGGGCTCACGTGTGCTTTGCAGAGAGGCACCCTGCCCTCTGCCGAGGAAGTTCAGATGAAACTGCCCCTTCTCGTTGCGCTTCATTGCAGCCGTTAGTGCCCTTGCCTGTTGGAAACGCTTGCCTCGTTTCAGAGTGGCCGGAGCACCACCTGTACCCACCTCTGGAGGTGCTGCATAGTCACCTCTTATTCGACAAATACAGACTGAGCTTTTGAAACCCCAGCAGTCACTAAGATCCGCAGATCCTACAGACAACCTTCTTGATAAGATACTGGATTGAGTACGTCAGCTGCTTTTGGGGAGCTCCGTAGATGAAGCTAAATAATTCTCGGTCGATAACAAGGACAGAATCATCCGTTTAACAGGGGCAAATATTTTTCACTGAACAATGTCAGACTCTGGGCCACTCTGATCCGTGAGGAAAAGTGACAAATTCGGTAGGAAAACAAGCTAGAACAGTAAAATTCATGGACTGAATAGAGGTATCAGATAAAATTAAGATATTTAAAAAGTGATTTGTGGCACACTCGGAGTTCCTCTTGTTCCCCAACCATGTTTCAACTAATAAATGAACTGGTTTGTGGACACACTGTGCTTGGGCAGGTGGGGTGGGGCGAAGCGCAGGAGTGTGGGTAAGGGGTCAGCGGGAACCACTGAGATAAGAGAGCAGGAGTGCGTTCTGCTGCTCGCCTGTTGCTGTGAGGTGGTGAGATCCTGCTGCTTCTGACAGCAGCTCGTGTCCCCGAGTCTCCCATGGGGGGTGATTCTGTTTCAGCAAACCCCGTATCTCCTCTCCTCTGCGGGCAGTTTTGGGTTTATACCGAGTTTGCTGCGTGTCAGCAGCTCCAGAACTCACGTGGAGTTGTGGTGGTGGTGAGTTGTTGGTTGTAGTGCGATGGAGGTTTCATCTGGCTAGTGATGGGGAGGGGAGGGACACGCTGGTGGTTTTTCAAGTGTTTTGAATTTATTCAATCTTGTTTCTAAACGTAATAATGCACAGTTAGCATCACTGCAACGAAGCTGATAACCCAACGCATTCACCCTTACACCGAGGTTCAGCACTACTGAACTTGTGTAGTGAAGGAGTATGTTTGGGTTTTGACTAGTATAAATTTTCTCAGAAAAGAGGTGTCCACTGCAGACCCCTCCTGATTCAGATACATCACTGTGGTATCTGAAAGCCGTGCGTCCTGTCTCCGAAGGCTACGTATCCATCTCTCCTGGGCTGTAACCAGCGCTCTTGGTTTGGCCAGCTGAGTGTTAAAGGTGAAGCAGTATGAGTTCTGTCATCAGCGTCACCCGTTTTGTGCACGATGCCTTTCCCCCAGTGACAGCATGTTCCGATACTGCCTGTACTGGTTTTATCTCCGATGGCCGTTCCGTGTGGTTTTATTGTGTCTCCCGTGTTGGTAGAGAATGGCTGTCCCGGTTTGAGCTGAAACTTCCTTGTTTTGAGTTCTGAACGAATAGCAATTAGAAGGATCTGGGTGTTCTTTTGGACGACGAGTCGCTCAGCAGTGGGGTGCTCGTGTCCGTGTTCGGGTATACGTTGTTCGTTCACTCGGGACCTGCTGTCTGCTCCCATGGTGACAGCAGTAACTCTAACACAGCGCTGGGAATAGTTTGCTTCCCTCCCTGCATTCAGGTACTGGCTCTTCCTTTTCAATGTTCATTTGCATTTGTTCCGGTGCCGAACAAAGAACAGCCAAGGAAATCTCGCTGACAGGACAGCGCAGAGAGTGTCTTTTCTGAGCTTATGCCTCTCAAATAAAACATACAGCCAAAAAGAGTAAGACTCTTTGAACAGGTGAAATGACAGCCTTAATTCTTAAATAATAAAATAGTTACCACTAAATCTCCGTATTTTACTTCTCTGTTAGGTGTAAAAGGCATTTCCAAGCTGATACCTAAAACCCTAGTCATACTGGATAGACATCACGTCTTGGGTAACTTTGAAGCTCTAGTATTTGAAGGATGTTTATTTTATTTCGTGTGTGACCTCAGGCATGGACCTAAACTTAGCTTTGTCTGTCTGTCTGTTTGTTAGAATCTAGTGCTGGCTGAAAACAGCCCTGGAAGAGACAGCTCTGAATATATCCTTGTGTTCGAGCCGGAACTGCCAGCTCTGAAAAAGCCCCTGGAACCGTATCGCCTGTCGTTCATGTTTTACAACGGTGGGTTTCAGTTACTCTGGAACACTCGGGTTTCCTCAGAACCAGCTGTTTGTGGGTTCTGCACAACTCTGCCATCGCTTCCTAGATTCTTGCTGATGTTTAAACCAGCTGCTGCTGTGTTTTCTTCTCACCACACATGTATGTATTTCTGTAGATTTCAAGAAGCAGCAACAGATGGCAACACTTACCAAGGAGAGAGACCTGTTATCGCAGTCCATAGGCGTTTACAGGAACTGGTTCGATACAAACAATCAGCTGGTGACCGAACTGAGATGTAAGTTCACTCAAATACAGACATACATTTCCTGGGAGTTAAACCTTTCTTCCCTTAATAATTTTGGGAATGTAGAGAGAGGGAGAAAAATCGGTATTGAACTCATGAGATGGAGGAGGTAGAGGGGAGCAGAGGGGAGACTAGCTCTGCCTTAGCAGGGAAGCGTCTGGTTACCTGGCTGGACCTACTCTGAAGGGTCTCTGTCTGAGGCAGAACATCCTGGGTCAGAACTGTCACAGAGGAATAAACCAGTGAAGTCGATGGTCTGATTCTGTGTGTCAGTGTGCTCCCATCCTTGCCGTGGATCTGTGGCTGCTCAGCCGTCAGGAAACTCAGCAGCTGCCTAAACACAGTTGTAGGGGATGAGCTAGTGATCATCCTCATTCAGAAGGGTAGTCTTTACATTTCCAAAATGTGACTTTCCCAACACGCTCACCCTCAGGGTGTTATTCGGGAGCAGTGTGTAGCTGGTCGCTGTTTACCCCTCTGTTCTTCACAGATGTCGTCGTCCGTAGGGTCTGTGGAACTGCACAGTGGTGCGAGGGCAGCGCCTTATGGGAATGGGAGAGGGGAAGGAAATGCTTCCTTTGCGTTAATTTTTGTTTGAATCAGGAGGTGCATTTTAATAGATGCATTTTGAACTCTTATTTTAAGTTTAAGTAATTCCTGAATGTAAATAAAGTGTGCTGGAACTGGAGGAAGCTGCAGCCTCTTGTCCTTCTAGCACAGGGCTGTTTCTGCTACCTGCGCACTGTGGGTTTCCACTGTGGATGCAACTCCGCAGCTCCGGAGTGAAAGGCAGAGAGGCTTGTTTCATACCTGCAGGGTACTTGGTAACGTTTCCAACACAAACCTCTGTCCGTGGAGAGAGTGGAAAGCAACTCAGCCGCTCACAGGTTTGTTCTCCAGATTGCTGCAGCTCAGGAATGAGAGCTGAGGAACAGTGTCGAGGCAGCAGTGTCCCCTGTGAGAGACGAGCGAGGGACGTGCCGGCTGCCTCTCCTCCCTCCCCTCCTGCCGTTCCGCCTGCTGCAGAGCTTCCCTGGTCTGGGGCAGTAACGGAGGGTGACAAGAAGAGAGCTTCCAGGCCCAGACTGGCCCTGCTGCTTCCTGCCGCTGGCGGAGGTGGCAGCTGCTGGAACCGCTGCCCAGATCCTGCTGCTCTGTGCCAAAACGCTCAGAGGTGGAAGCGGCCGATAGCGCAGCCCTGGGGGGCAGAATTCCGAAAAGCCGGCAG
>NW_010396144.1:23041-23962 GCF_000710305.1 Buceros rhinoceros silvestris
TGCTGTAAATGGTCCCCTGCTGTCGAATCATCCTGACTCTCTGAGCGTTTTACTGGTTTCAGGTCAGGTTAAAGAAGCTGAAACAAGAGAAGCTCACCTGAAAAACGAACTGAAGAAGCACCAAATCGAACTTCTGCACCCAAACAAGGTACAGCTTCCTTCCCACTAACCCCACCCCCGCGTCTGCACCCAGACCTAACCTCCGGGTGGGATCGGTATCGTTGGTACCATCGGTGAACAACACGGGCACCTGTTACCGAAACCCTGAGCGCTTAAACCATGAGGAAAATTTGAGGATCGATGCCAAACTTAATGTTGTTTTGGGTTTTTTTATTTACCGTCCTGCTAATGTGCCTATCCCTTAAAGAACTGCCGTTCCGAACTATGGAACACTTCCCGTGCGTATCCGATCTCGGGTTCACCTTCCTGCGAAGTCACCAGTCGTGTTACTGATGGTGCCAGCTTTCATGACGGGTTTTTGCAGTCTGACGAATGTACACACCATGTATTCATGTATTCTGGCATAATTAGACCAGAGGAAAAAGCTGCTTTTTAGAGAACTAGAGAATTCTTTCTGTTACTGCCCAAGCTGATGTAAAAGTAAGTTTCAAAGACTCAGGGCAATGCACCCCACTGCTAATGTCCCATGAGGACCCAACTGTATTTTAAAGAAACCTTTTAAAGACAGTTTTCAAACTACTAATGTTTTGGGGGAAAAAATCTGTGAACAATCAGTTGTCATTAGATCAGACAAAATCGAGCGTTCTGGTCGTTAATCACAGCTCAGGAGAAGTAAAGTAACCACGTTCTGCAGTCGCGATACCCTCGCTCCCCAGCTGGCTGCATTCCTCAGGCCTGGACGTGGACCCTTCCAAAATGATTTGGGGATTCTTTTTGTACACTTGTGGTTTTCTCTTCCTG
>NW_010396144.1:24082-25650 GCF_000710305.1 Buceros rhinoceros silvestris
CTGCTGATTTAAACTCTCTTCAGTTTTGGCTCTAACGAAGCTCTAGCAGCTCGCTGTGAAAAGCGTCCTGAAGCCTTCAGAAAACCAGCAGTCGCAGAGGGGTCCACAGGCACCGTGGTGCCTCCTGGTGCTCTCCTCTGATTCCATACCATGGTCCCCCAGGTGTTAATGTCGGAATATCGCATGGTTTTTGTTAGGGACGTGGTTAACAGCAGTAAGTTAAGGTGAAGTAACTTTCTGCCGCTCGGCCCAGCGCTACGTGATGGCTAACGTTGCCTTCTCGTTCTCAGCTGCAGTACATAGATTCTCTTATAAGACAAAAGATGTCGGATCAAGAAAGATTAATGAGACTGCCGAGGCGAACTTGTACCCTCCCAAACTACCCAAAAGCCAGCCCGGATATTCTAGGCAAGGTGAGCTTTCTCTTGCAGGGCGTTCAGTGAGTTTGGCTGGTTGCACGAAGTGGTAGTGGTGAAAAATGAGCCGCCCGAAAATGCCAGTCCCCTGTGAGGAGTGTTATAATTAGATGACAGCATCCTCACCCCCTCAGGGGACCAGCTCTCCTATCAGGGCCTCTAGCGGGGGACATACGTGTCCGACCAGAGGTACGGGATGGCTGTGATTGGTACGACAAGGGGCCGCAGCCTCGGTTCCCCTCTGACTGCTCTGACTCCTGTGGTACAGATCGCACATTTAGCTCAGATCGAGGACAACGAAGCGGCCAAAGTCATCTCCTGGCACTTGGCGAGCGACATGGACTGTGTTGTCACGCTGACCACTGAAGCCGCTCGATCTATTTTTGATGAAACCCAAGGGCGACAGCAAGTGTTACCTCTCGATTCCATTTACAAGAAGACGCTCCCTGACTGGAACAGGTAGAGAACAAACAGTGAAACTTCTGCATAATGATTACGTACTTCAACTGGTTTTTGTCTAGTTTGGTTTTAAAACTTTCCTCCTGTTAAAGATTTGAAGTATAAAATTTCTTGGTTTCATAATTACAGCAGCAGTCATGTCGCTTGAAAGGTCAGCTGAAACCATAGCTTCCATCTCCCGCCGCCGGGCGTTGCTCTCTGTTTCAGAGGGTGTTTCTGTTCAAAAGAGAAGGCAATTTCCAGTATTTTACTGTCTACATGTTTTCCAGAGTGGGAACTTTTAAAATAATTCTAGTGCTTCAAATCAAATTACATCTCTTTTACAAATCCAGTTCTGGGTACATTCCCTAAAATCATCTCTAGGAATGGAAATTTGTTCTGCTCGTTTGGTTTCCTGGAAGACAAAGGACAATATAGTAATTCTGTCCCTGAAAATAATACGCTTGTGAAGGTGACTGCTGACATCATGAAGAGCTCTTCTGGGCAAGGCTGGATGTGCAGATGTGTGTTAAGGTTGAAAGTGGCAGTTGTTATAGAATGGTGTGTTCAGATCAGCCATGTGAACCTGCTGGGTTTGTCTCTCAACGCGTCTCCCCTGCAGCCGGCAGCTCCCGCAGCCTGATGTGGAGAGGCGCTGCGTGCTGAGGGGTGCTCGGGTCAGCAGCAGTCATGAAATAAAGACCAATGCCTCTT
>NW_010396144.1:25741-29397 GCF_000710305.1 Buceros rhinoceros silvestris
TCCCTCCCTCTCCCCCTTCTTTCACTAGGCCTTTACCTCACCTAAGAAATGGCAAAGTCTTCTTCAGGCCTATTGGAAATCCCATGTTTGCCAGAGATCTGTTAACGTTTCCAGATAACGTGGAGCACTGTCAAACAGGTGAGTGATACTAAAGAAATGGTTCCTAGTTTCTTTCTTGTTAATAAATGAAGTCCAGGAACACCACAAATCCCAGCACGGAGAGTCTGCACGTGCCGGCACACTGTACCTCCCCAGAGGCTGCTGCCACGCCGTGAAGGGCTCAGCAGTGACCGCTGGCTTCTGCTGCTTGTCTGGCTTGTGTTCCTGTGCTGCGTGTGGCCCCGAGGGTCCTCTGCGTTTTACGTTCCCCAGCCCACGTAGGCGGAAGCGGACCCTCGTGCTATCAGCTCTCTGTTCGCGTCGTGCAGCAGTTGCTGCTCTGGTTCGGCTGGTTCCGCCCCGTTCCTCTCAAAGGTGTGTGGTGTGTGAATTTACACACACGCCGAGCCGACCGAACCACGCGTGACTGATCCGTTACACTCAGATAGTTACAGGAGGAACAGGCTTCCGGGATGTGTGTGGATTTCAGCTGCTCCTCACGAGGCGGCAGTCCCTGCCCTTTCCTGCGCCCGTTCTCCTGAAGAGCAGTGGACTTGCTCCTCTGGGGGGTAATTAATTCAGTATGTTTTTCATGGCACTTCACCACTGCCCAGTACTGAAGTAGTCCTCTCTACTGTTAATAAAAACCCATTTTTAGTCCAGATTATTTCTTCCCGTCCCCTGAGGGGAGTTTCAAAACCACTCTGCACGGCTGCCTCAGGTCAGGCTGGACTGTCCAGAACAGGCTTTTACTGGCAGAAGAGAAGTCTTAACCTGAGCTGTTGGTCAGCCTGTGAACAGTTCTCCCTTTGATAACCCACTGCACATTAAGAAACGGGGAACACAGTCCAAAGAATGATCAGTGGCACAGTTTTGTAAAACCTGGGATTTTATGGTGTGTGTCATCATAACTGTAATCGTAACTGTAAATGCAAGATGCCAAGAGGGTGCTTTGGTGGGAAATACAGGCCGTTATCCGTAAGGAAATTAAACATACTAAACTTTCTTATGAGTCCTTTGATGAAAACAGAGGATTCCGTATTTATCTCCATCTCGGAATAAAATTTAATTGACAAAAGATGATGCCCTTGCTATTTCCCTTGCACTTCGCTGCGAAGCTGTAATGCTGAGCCCTCAAGACACAAGTTACTTTGTGGCAGAGAAATCTCACGGTTCAAAATGTGACATTTTTCAGTGTTCGGGATGCTGCTGGGTGACACGATCATTATCGATAACCTGGATGCTGCCAACCATTACAGGAAGGAGGTACGTTCAGCCACCCGGGAGGCGTTTCCAAGCGGGTACTGCACAGCCGCGTGTTAGTGCGTTACAGCCCTCGGCGCGCTGCTGCGGGCAGTGCTGCGCCAGCTGCCAGAGCGCTCCCTGCGGCCAGAGGCTCCGGACAGCGGGTGACATCTTCCTTACTGGCACTGACGAAGTCACCTCCTGCAGCACGGGAGCGTGTTCTCAGAGTGAGCGGGTTCGGTTCTGCTGCCAGCGTCAGCGCAGGTTCCACAGTGCTTCCCAGCCCTCGTGTCTCTAGTGAGCAGCGTGACACGTCAGACCCGCTGGGTGACCCCTGTTTGGAAGGTTTGGTGGGACACGCTCAGCAGGTGGGAGTCACGGGGGAAGGCTGGGCACGTTCTGTGTCAGCCACGAGTTTCCTGGGCCTGAAACAGCGATTCGGCACGAGGACGTAGAGCTGCACCAATCCGGTGTGAAGCTCTTGGGGCTGGGTTCCTGTGGTTGCTGCCTCTCCAGAAGTACAAGAATTGTCCTGCGGGGTTGTTCTTAGGAGAACAACTAGTTCAGTCTGCAGTGGGTTGCCTGCTCCGTTCTTCCGCAGTTGGGGCAGCCGGATCCCCCGCGCTGGGCCTGGCCAGCTCCTGAGCTCCGAGATCCCGCTCGTTCCGTTTTGACTGGCACCACTAGCTGGTGTCCTGGCACCAAAGACTGTCCTGAATGTTTCCACAGACTGTCTCAGGCATACAGGTAGAGCCCTAGTAAAAACCAGGGGGTTGACAGGATATTTTACTTCTCATTGTGGGTTATAAACCATCTTGGGGTCCGTTGAGTGAACAAATAGCGGCTGCTTTTCCATGGGCTGCTTTCGTCACTGTGGGACCAAACGGAGCAGTCAGACCCCAGCCGTTAGGCAGAGTCAGGAGAGTGACCGTGTGTCTGCTCACGAAAAGCAGTTTGTGCTGTGCTCAGTCTCAAAATGAGGTTCGGGTCGTCGCCCTTGCTCAGTGTGCCAGTCACCTGCCACTGGTGAATGTCACCCACTGTGTGGAAGCCTTACTGAACATGCTGGAAGAAATTAATCCCTTGGAGTTTAGGTGCTTTAGGTCTTGTGCATTAAAAAAAGAAAAACATCTTCATCAGCTAATTGAGTAGGTGCTCGCATGTGTTATCACCACTGACGGTTATCGCTGTTACTCCATAGTCTGTGTAGAGAGTTAGCTTCTGCCCAGCACAGATCGAAATGCTGCCTCCAGAGTTCTGTCAAAATCCGAGGACAAAACCCCCCCAGAACTCCAGTCTCCGTATTATCGACAGCACCGTGTAATTTTAACACACACGTCCTGTTACTTGACAGCAAAAGCCGTGAAGTGTAATTTCATAAAACACGTTCTCCTTTAGCTGAAGGATACAGAGCTTCACAGCAGCGCTGCTGACATGGAGACACTAACGTTGTGTCCCTTTTTACACCCGCACAGGTGGTGAAGATCACCCACTGCCCTACTCTGCTGACTAGGGAAGGAGACAGGATTCGCAGCAATGGGAAGTTTGGAGGCCTTCAGAATAAAGCTCCTCCAATGGACAAGCTCAGAGGAATGGTGTTTGGAGCACCCGTCCCCAAACTCCACTCCACTCTCTCTGGACAGATAGGTGGGTCATCGAGCTCCTGGAAACGCACAGCTTCGGAAGTGACATCGCTTGCCTGCGTTTGTTATTCCCTTCTCTCATCTAACACAGAAAACTTCAACGTAGCGTAAAGTTATTGTAAGAGACGTGACCTGTATGATGTCCTGTTTATCAATTTCCCTTTTCTTAAAAGCTTGTTGCTATGAGATTGTCTGGAAGAAAAACCAATAATCGTGAGATCTTCCCCCTTCTTCATAGTCCTAGTACGGCGAGAGCAGGGCTAACCATTCCCGCAGCAGCGTGAGAACCTGGAGCTGACTGAGTTCCGGTGTTTCTCCTCCAGAAACACCAGGCACATAACCCCTTACTGTGCGAGTAAGCTCTGTGACGCCGTGCTAGAAAAGCCCCTGCTCTCACCAGGGCCCTGCGCGACGCCCAGGTGACGTCCCTGACAAGGAGATGCCCTGCGCTTCCTGCGGGGTCACTCACATTCCCCTTGGGGCTTGGATTGCTCCTTGCAGAGGAACGGCTCTAAACCCGGTTGACGTGCGGCGGCTTCCAGTGTGGCCCAGCCGACCCGACTGACCTGTGACCCACGGCGAGCTCTGGCTGCAGAGCGGGGTGGCGCTGGCACACCTCGCTGCCGAATGAAAGGCAGGGCTGTAGAGGGGTGGCGCAGAGCGAGAGGG
>NW_010396144.1:29486-32867 GCF_000710305.1 Buceros rhinoceros silvestris
AGGGCTGGAGAGGGGTGGCGCAGAGCGAGAGGGGGGCGCGCTGCCCACTGGCGCAGCCACGGTGTGAGGAGCAGAGTGCTTCGGGGGGACCAGCCGGAGGGCAGGAGGGCTGCAGAGCTCCTGCCTGGGCTCTCAGTAAAACGGGTGGCGTGTAGGAGAACCACGGTGAGCGTTTCAGCAGGGCCTGGAGCAGCCTGGGCGAGCGCTCTGCGCCTCGGGCTGCCCACACATTCTCGGCTGCCGGACTCAGTCCTGCCGGACGTGAATTCGGTCAGAGCTGTCTGTAATTCCGGACAGGAGCAATCCTGGGAGCAGACAAGAGCGCCTCTGACTTTCACGCAGAGTTACTAGACATTGAAAGGAAGGTAGCAGCGAAATTCTGCGTGAGGGAGGGACCTCACCGCACCACTTGTTTTGAGCTGAATTTCAGCCCTGCCCTTCGGTCTGACTTGCCCTTTGGTTCTACCAAAGCACATTGAAGGTGCGGAGCTGAGTCCGAGGTGACAAGACAGGAGGTGTGAAGACACAGCTGCTTGCCAGGGCATTTTCAGCCTTCGCCTGTGCCGCACTGCGAGCCAAGACACTGGCTCAACAGGCACAGAGGGGTGGGAATGCCAATGGATCCGTTTTCGGTCCATCTGCGCAGTTGTTTGAGAACAGCCACTGGGCCGCTCTGAGTGCGGGTGGTGGTTTTAAGTGGTGCTTTCAAATAGGCGCTTTCCCGAGAGCCTTGCATGTTGTCTGGGAGGTGTTTGGCAGCCTTCTAAATCCAAGCGACCACCCTTTACTGTTCGGTGTTCTGTTCTTCCTCAGATCTTCTCCAGCAGTACCGGGGAGCGGTGGTGAAGCTGGACAACGTGAATAAGGACCTCTGTTTGCATGTGAAGGCGCTTCACACTCCCGAAGCACAGAAGAAAAAACAGGAACTCGCCGAACAGGAGAAGAGCCTCAAGCTGATAGAACAAAAACTGGGTAGGTGATGGTCTGCTGCTCGTGGGGTGCCGGAGGAGGAGAGCTGGGAACCCCACCCCGCGGGTTCTCCTCTCACAGACGGACAAACTCAGACCAGGAGGGAAGGTTGTTAACGAAGAGCTTAGAGACGGCCCGTTTCAGGGGAAGAATAGAAAAGGCACCTGCAGTGTGGTGCTGTGGGTATCGCCTGGACCGGCACAGCCCCGTAAGGTGTTCAGGTGACAGACGTGGTCGGTCGGTGTCTGGTGAAGGTGCGAGATGAGCGCAGCACTGGTCTGGCCGGGCTGGTGGAGGGGAGGCCCGCTGCTCCGTTCGAAAGGGCTGCGTGGTGAAGAGCTGAGGTGCTTCTGCTAAGGAAACACAATCAAAACGCTGCTTTGCAAAAAGTAACGCCCCGGCTCTGCAAGGATGTGTGTCGAGAGGAGCAGGGTTCCGCAGGTATCACATCGTTTACCATCTCCCAAACGGGAGTCTGACCACCGGCCTGTCCCCCGTGACAGCTGTCCGTGCAGCGGGTGTTCTACCCGGCGCCTCTGGACCCACTGTCAGACACACGGCGTTGTCTGCGCCTGGTTCGGGGCTTTCACACGGCTGTTATGGGCCTGTCTGTAACCAGCAGGATTCATGTTTTTGAAAATTCGTTCTTTGGTGCACTTTTTCTGTAGGAATGACGCCGTCGTCCCTGCTGCAGCCTCTGGTGTTAGATATGTCCGACACCCCCGTCCCTCCCAAACGGATGCGAAGGGAGACAGTCAAGAAGCTCTACAGGTGAGTCTGTGGTGAGCTCAGCCAGAGGAGACTGTCTGTGTCCGGAGCGCGGAGCAGAAACAGCTCTGGGGGTTTTGTACGGGAGAATTTATTTTTAACTCCTGTTTGTGTGCAGTAACAACAATCAGTTGGTGTAACACCGGGGTTCGGGGTAACTTCTATGTGCTGTGAAGTTTCTTCTGTTTAAGCTTGACATAAAGATTTTCTGGCTAATTTTAATTCCACTTCTCTTTACAAACCGATCAAGTGGCACCTTCGTGCCTTTGCGTCCCCTGTATTTTCGGGTGCGTTCAACTCTTACAGCCCAGAAGCACTCGAGGAGGTTTGGTCTGTAAACTCTCCGAGGTTCCCTGTCCAGTACAGGGCAGGTGAACAGAGCGAGAACCATTCTTGCAGACCTTTTCCTCAGCCGCTGCCCAGGGTGAGCTCTGGAGAAGGGTTTAGCACCGGGCTCTCTTCACCCTGTACCTCCTGCCACGCTGGCTCTGTGCCGAGCGAACGACCAGGCTCAGGGCGGCTGCAGGTCTGGATCCTAGAAATGGCACTAGCCGACTTTCCCCTTTCTCGGGTCTCTCCTCGTGCTGCATCACTCCTGTTTCCGGGGTCATTCAGGTCTTGCTGGGTTGTTCTGTAAACCTCAGAGTTTCCACGGTGCCTCTCTGTCATTGAAATTCGCTGTTACCTTAATCGCTTTGTCCACAGGTAGGACTGTGGGTTTACACTGCTAACCTTAGCCCGGTGCTAGTCCTGGTGTTGACAAAGTGATGGCAGGAGTAAGAGGCCGTGCGCAAATAGGGGGTTTGTGGTGTTGATACCAGTGGGAGCCCTGTGCTGGTGCGTCGCTTCCATCACGTACCGATCTAAACAGAAGAGGCGTTTCCGACCCCGGGCGGGCTGGGCTGACGGGCTGTGGTGCCGTGTTTCTCTTTAGCGCAGAGGAATGGGGCTCCTCGCCCCCGAAGAAGCAGCAGCAGCCGCCGCCGCTGCAGCCGTGCCCGCCGGAACTGAACGGAACCCCGCGGAAGAGGAAGGCGTAGACCGGCGGGAGCTACCTGCGGAAAATGTGAATACGCCCTGTGAAAGGAGATACGCGTGTTCTGGTCCCCGTTACGATGGAGATTTTTATACCGATAGGAGATATAAATGTATTTCAGTCAGTAGTAACAACAATTTAAGTATTTAACATCGATAGCCTAATTTTTGTATAGTTAATTTTCATTTCTAAAAGCTTTCAGAGTTTTTATGTTCATGTGTTAAAAAAGTTTAAAATATATCCTTTTTTATTTATGAAAAAGTTGATCTTTTCAATAAAACTGCTTCGATGCAAAGCACTGCCAGCAGAATCCACTGTGATGACTAAGCCAGCAGGTTGTGCCGTGAGGCGAGATGTCAGCTTGAAGTCGTCCCGGGCTGGGCTCTCTGCCGGGCTCTTTGCTGGACGAGCTGCCGAGGCCAGAGGGCGGGTTTGGGCCGGGATGTAACCGCAGAGTCCCCGGGCGGTGAACAATGAGCCAGGTCTGAGGCTGCGCCCGAGGTGTTGAGGTGGGAGCTCGTATCTCCTGGACACACCGCAGCGGTACCGCGTGAGCGTGAGGAGCGGCCGGTTCACTGGGGGGCTGGTTGCTGGGCTGGGACCGGGGC
>NW_010396144.1:32980-33605 GCF_000710305.1 Buceros rhinoceros silvestris
GGCACTCGTGGGTGCAGAGGAGATCCAGCGCTGGCTGCCGCCGTGCCACTGGCCTCACCAGAGAAGCCTGATGCTTCGGCAGATGAAGGGTGCGCCCTGACACCAGCAATGGGACATCCACAGGAGGTTTTGGGTAGGAAACAGTAACTTCACCGGGGAAAAAGAAAAACCCTGGCAGCTGAACTGTGCCTGTGATTTGCAGAGCGGGAAACGGGGACGTAGGCTGGAGGGAAAACAGTCGTGTTGGGAAACTGTAGATACCTGGGCAGAATGTTACTTTATGGGGTTGTCTCCAGTTGGGTCTTGCAGCCAGTCTAGGTCACTGCAGGCATCGGTTTGTGCTGTTCTTAAAGAAGATGAATGTATTCCGGTATCACAGGTAACACCAGCGCACACGGGTGCTGGCCCTGCCTCAGCCCCGCTTCCTGCTCTTCACCTCTAAAGTCGGACACAGAGGCTGAGCCCGGCGGCTGTACTGGAGCGTTTATCCCTTGGGAAGGTGTCCCACCGCAGCGGGGTCCCCTTCAGTGCATGAGCTCCCTTCGGACAGTGCCTGGCCTCACACTGCAGCCTCTGGCTGCCCGCGGGTGCTGTCCGGTGAGGCACTCCTCTAGCGCAACGCTGC
>NW_010396144.1:33668-34641 GCF_000710305.1 Buceros rhinoceros silvestris
GCGGGTGCTGTCCGGTGAGGCACTGCTCTAGCGCAACGCTCCCTGTGGACGTTCACCCCCTGCCTTCCACGGGCAGCGGCAGCGCCGGCAGCACCTGATGCATCTCCTGTGGGAAGCGGCAGTCGGGAGGTTCAGGGTGGTTCCAGGCGCTGTGCAACAGCTGCTGGGGAGTTCTGGACACGTCACCAGGGGATTTTCAGGATTTCTCAGCCGAACGGTGCAGGTTATGGCAATGCAAGTCGCCGTTCCGCGTGGCTGTTTGGGGCGGCTGATTCGGTCCTGACAAAACCCTCGAGCTCTGGAGGTAAGTGCCCAATTTTTCTTTACTTGCTCTTCACCCTGTCCCAGCGCAAGCGAGGACTGAACACCGGGGTGTGTGCTGACCTCGCAGATGGTGTGAGGGGCTGGTGGAGGGAGCGGCTCTGGCTGGGCCTGGGCCAGCTCCTGGGGCGAGGGGCTGGTGTCCGAGAGGCTGGAGCAGCTCTGGGTGGGGAAGGGCTGCAGCCTGCTGCTCCTCGTGGGGCTCAGCGAGGCCAAGGGCAGGGTCCCGCACCACCGGGGTTAAAGGTCTGTCTTTCATCTCTCTTCCCAGCCAGTGGAACAGCGGTTCTTAATCAAAGGCTGTCAGGATTATAGAATGTGGCTGGGCTTGTGGTGGTGTCAGTTGAGGGGCATCTCCTGCAGCCTTGTTACAGACCTGCCGTTGAAATCTCTGCCGTCACGCATCCACGGTTGCCCCAGCGAGTTCTGCTCCCCAGTTTTTTCCCCTGTAGGCAGCAAAGCCGTTTGAGGTGGCATTTCCTGGCACACAGAGCAGCTCTGCAGCTCCTCCGCCCTGCCGGGCTGCAGCCCAGCGCAGGAGAAGCCCGAGTTAGTTTCCACATTCTCTTTTTAAGAGTCTGTCTGCGTATCTGGGCATTCGCACGCGTCCGTGCCACTGCGGTGGCCGTGACGAGAGTCTCGGCAGAAGGGC
>NW_010396144.1:34784-35307 GCF_000710305.1 Buceros rhinoceros silvestris
TGGGGTGGCCGTGACGAGAGTCTCGGCAGAAGGCAGCTCCCATTCTGCCTGTGGCGCCAAAGGGTGCACCCAGCCAGCGGCGTTCCTGCCCCAGCAGCTCATCTCCCCAGGCTGCGGCAGGGAGCGGTCCTTCCACGCGGGTGCGGCTGGCTGTGCGCAGGCACACGCGCCGCAGAGGTGACGCACACGGACAGCCCCTCTGCTCTCCTCTGTCTGCGTTCGCGGGCTCTTCCGCTCCCCCGTGACTGTGGAGGTGGCCGAGTGGCAGAGTGGCCGCAGAGCCTCCAGCTCTGCCCGTGCTCCACGGTGGCCTCCTCTGCCAGCAGATGCGTCCAGCTGCAGAGCGGTCCCCACTTGGCACACAGCGGCACCACATCGCGTCCCCTGCGTGAACCGGGCACACTTCTCTGCAACCCAGGTACCCAGGAGAGGGCAGGGTCAGGCAGCAGAGGCGAACAAGCAGCCCCTTCGGTTTGCAGGGCTGTGCACCGCGCGATGGCCGCGCTGTGTCCAGCGTCTGCTC
>NW_010396144.1:35433-36880 GCF_000710305.1 Buceros rhinoceros silvestris
GTGGAGTCTCGCAGCTCCCGCTGGTTTTCACAGGGCTCTGCAGAAACGGCCCCCGTCACCCGGGGTGGTGGTTCTCCAGCACACCAGCAGCCCGCTGAGGAGGACAGCCGCCACCTTGAGCCCCGCTGGTGTTCACACCATCATCGCACACGTCGCTTGCTACAGGAACGGGGCACACAGAGAAGATCCTCCTCCAATTTGCCAAAACTGGAAGTGTTTTACACCACCAGAACCATTTGTTTCACGGTTTTACGTAAGACAAATTATGTAAGGTTTTGTTTCTTCATCTGATAACACAGTCCAAGAATTTCTGCCTACATTATGTAACATTCGCTCCTTTTAGCAAAGGAACGTGGCGTTCCAGATGCTTCAAGGACCGTCAGTGGGCTCTCGCTTCCCTCCTTCTCCCTCGGCCTGTGAGCTTGGCGAAGCAGCTGAACCCAGTCAGGCAAGAAACACACAGATCGTGGCATTCAAGCTGAATTTCTGGACCAGGAAAACTGCTTTATTTTCCCCCAGTTACAAATCTGGAATTCTGGTGAACCCATTAGTGAACCGCGGGAACCTCTTGTTCGTCATTTTTCACAAAAACTTGGTAGGTTAAAAATCTACTGACTGAAAAACTGGGCGAGTGAATTAGAAGTTGCCGCTACTTCGTGTAGTGGAAAAGATCCCAAAAGCTCAAAGTTAACTTTTTCCAGTAAACAGTAACCAAATATTTCATACTACAAACAGCTTCTGCTTTTAGCCCATTCTTCCAATTAGTCCCAAAATGCAGTAAAGGAATGGAATGTTGGTATCCTAAAATCAGTACTTAATTAAAGACCAATTATTGCAGTAACTTAATTAAAGTCAGGCAGAAGGGGCAGGGGTGGCTGGCGTGCTCCCACTTCTCCCACCTCCAAGACTGTGTCCCTTGAACTCCAAGGGTCCTTCAGCAGGTACACATGCAGGTATAACACCGACCAAAACTGCTGCCCGCTGCGCTGGGACACCCAGCTCCAGCTCTGCCCCAGCTGGCTGCGCCAGAGGCGGATTCCTGACAGCCCCAGGAATGCAGGGAGGAGAACTCCCTGACAATGGAGGAGGCCGAGCCACCCGCTGCTCAAGAGCTGCTTTTCTTCAGCAGAGACCTGGGGCGGTTCTGGGACCGAGGGAGGGTCTCAGGGGAGGGAGGGCTGGAAATGCTCTCGCGGGCAGGGGCTGCTGGCAGGAGCTGTGCTGAGAGGAGCCTCAGTGACACCAGAGCTCATCTGATGCCACGGACACCGGCTGGTGGCTGGTCCCCGGGGCAGCCTCGCGGGCTGGAGCGGAGCTGCTGCAAAGGGGGATTCCGGCAGATGAGTGGGGAACAGGGAGCTGCAGCGGCGTTATCCCCCCGCCGCGCCCCGGCTGAGCCCTCCTGCGGGCACGCCTCAAGGCTGGCCGCGCCACGCCGCTCACGTGG
>NW_010396144.1:37453-41336 GCF_000710305.1 Buceros rhinoceros silvestris
CGTGGGTAGCTGTCAGGGGGAACGGCGGGGGGCTGGACTCGTCTCACGCTGCGCAAAGCCAACCTTTCCTTCTTCCTCTCGACGCTTACTGAGAGCGAGCCTGCGATGCTGGGGGAGTCTCTCCTCTACCAACCGGTGCCACCCGCACGTCCAGGACTCCCCAGACGAGGAGTCGGACTGGAGGAGTGTGTGGTGGGGAGGGGGGACATAGTGGTGGAGAAGGTGTAAGAAAAGAGACCTCACTGGCCTTGAAGTCTGGGTCTGAGGTTTCACGTCTCCTGCGGGGAGATCAGACGGTTCGTTAGGCCTCTGTTGCTGGAAGCAGCTTGGGGTTTGTGATGAGCCAGCCATGGAGGTTCATCACAAACCTGGTGGATGACTTCAGGAGCCCCCAGAGACTCTGCTCTGCGGTAGGAGTTCTCTGCAGTTAGCTGCTGACAGGACAGAGAAGACAAGCAGGAAACCAGAGGCTGCTGGAGTGCCTGAAGAGGAACCCCAGGTAAGTCTGCCAGAAGTGATGCGGAAGCTGAACTCGGAGCTGGGTGCTCCTACCACCATGAGGGAGCCACTGTGGTGAACTCGAGGGTGGCCTCACCAGCTCCTCAAGAGCTCCTGGAGCCTGTTTTGGTTCCACGCTGACAGGCAGGTGTGGATTCAGGGTTCCAGGGACCATCCCGTGCAAAACCTCCATGCGGGGGATTTGCAGCTTACGCCCAACACCTTGTCCCACCCTCTGTGGGCCACTTTTCCTCACGGTTGTGACACATAGCTCCCCGGGGCTGCTGAAAGGTCACAGAACCGATTTTAAGGAAGGTCTGGTGGAACAATGAGCTGGTTTTCTCATGGGAAAGAAAAGACTGATTTTTTGTGTCTTCCTTGAGGTTTTTTTTTTGTGGCTCCCAGAGGCAACTAATCCCTCCCCAGTGACTGAGCCACCCACTGAATCACAGCGTGGGAACGTGTGTTCGGGGCTCCGCAAGTCCGAGTCACTTGGTATGTGAGTGTTTCAGAAGCGTAAGCAGTATTTCCTAGAAGACGGGGTGAGGTGGGCTTGGAGGAGGAGAGCGATCCACAGCTACGTGCAGATACTCTTCCCATGCTTCACCCACGAAATGCAGGAACGCTGGGGACGAGCTGCTCCTCACAGAGCGACACGCTGGGTCTGACACCCCACCAGTACAATCTGCCGTGCTTGTCTGAGCGCAGTGACATGTATGTAACGCACACGGCAAGGAGCCAAATGTCTGGAAGTGCAAATAACATGTGAACTTTCGAACTCTTCTGCCTTCTCTGAGGTCTGGAGGGGTCTCTGCCGGGCTTGGAGAAAGAGCAGAAGTGGCTCCTTTTGTTAGAGCAATTGTTGTGGAATTAACGTGGTTTATTCAGAGTTGTTTATAGCCCAACCTTTACACTCATGATGCCACTAAGGAAATCCCACCCTCATTCACACGTCGTGATGTTGAATTGAACGATGTATTTTCACACCGTTCTTCCCTTTTTCGGATGGATCTTCTCAATAGCGGAGCCATATTTTCAAGGGATCTATCACAACTGCTTCACATCTTAGACCCTCTTGCACTCAGCAGGTAAGAAAACCGGCACAGCCATAGAACAAAAGGCATTTGCCATGTATTTGTTTCAGGGTCCAGCTTGTCACTTCAGCCGGGACTTCTCTTGAATAAGCGTTACCCGGTTCCTCTTCTGAACGGTCCCTGCATGCGCGAGGTTAACAGTGACCCTGTGTCGAATGCCTGATAACACCATCAAAGGCAGGAATGTGGGGGGGGAGTTTGCTGGTTCCCCTGCTGCCAAGGCCGGCTGTTCCCAGTCCTTATAAAGACAGGCTGACACATCGACGTGGCTGTCAAGGCCCGGGTGATAGGGGACATTCTCCACAGCCCTGTTTGGACCGTGAGCCTTTCCTCCGCAGGAGAAGTCTCCTGCATGCGCAAGCTGAGGATGACCGATGTGCCGCTCGCTGCCTGGGGGTGGGGACCCTGACCCCCGCCGGGGCCGGCACAGCAGCCGCAGCCACAGCAGCTGCTCACTGCTCTGCGCCGAAACACAGTTGTGCAAAAAGCACCAGAAACCAGCAAGTCTGCCAATGGTTACCTCGTTCCTTTGCCTTCAGCTTTCAGATCGTTCCTGAACTTCGGAGTCGCTTTCAAGCCTGCTCCAACTTTGGCACCTGTCTGCCGTGGTTTGCACGCACGCAGGCTGTGTATCTCCTTCGCTCCTTCCAGCCGCGCTCCTGATTCCTGGGAAAGGAGGAAATCGGTGAGAACATTCCTCGGGTTTTAGGCAATGCCCATTATTGCTCTTGGAACACTTGGACAAGGCAGCGACCTGAAGAGAGAGGTTCAGAAGCAGTCAAACCCGCTAGAACTCACTTAGGTGAAAACCAAACAATGCTGCAGCACCCGTGGCACCCAGGGCTCCCGCCCGCGTCACTCACCTTTGGGAGAGGACCTGCTCTCTCCTCCCCAGCAGTGCATACGCCGAGCACTTGCTGCTGTTCAGCACCCGTAGCACCCAGGGCTCCCGCCCGCGTCACTCACCTTTGGGAGAGGACCTGCTCTCTCCTCCCCAGCAGTGCATACGCCGAGCACTTGCTGCTGTTGCTCGCTTCTTCCGCAGAGCTTCCACAGAACGTGCGACCTGCAGTGGCCCCTCGTCTTGCAAGGGCCAGGCCAGCCTCGTCCTTAGCAGCCGTGCGGGTTTGTTCTCATCCTTCACAACCAGTTGCTGCCAATTGCAGAGCAGGCCCAGGCCCCAGAGACAGTCTCAGAAGAGGATTGTTTTGTTTCCACCCCTGGCCGTGTGTCCGGCCCATGTTGCAATGCTTGGCTGTGGACTTGGGGCTTTTTTTTTCTACCTTTTTTTTTTTCTGTTAACTGCCTGAAAACAGAAGAGTACATCCATTAAAGGAGCTTGGCCTGACTTTTAAGCTCAGCTCCTCAGACTCGGGGTCCCTGGAGGCAGCTACGCAGCCTGGGCACTTGCCCCACCTCAGAGGAGTTTTGCCAGTGACCAAGAAGTGAGTCAGCAGCGAGCGCTGCCTGTGGGCTGGGGGCAGCTGAGGTCCGGCCATCGGGGCACCCCGGCTGAGCTGAGGGGTGAGGAGGGAGGAGGTCTTTACAGTAACAACCTCTTCTGGAGGTTTCACCCCAACAGCTCAACCCAGGTGAATGACCCAAACCAGAGAAATCCCCCACACAAGGGGAGCAAAGGAATCGTAAAGGAGGGCTGAGCCCCAGACAGGAGTGAAGAACTCTGAGCCCTCCGCTGGATAGAGAAGTTAATTAACGCCTTTGTTGCCTCTTAATACTCCACATGGCGAAGAGTGCTCCAGGACAGCGTGCACTGCGGCTCCAGCGGAGAGGCAGGAGCTGGTGGACCAAGGCAGTGAGTTACTGCAGAGCTCAGAGAGGTAAAATAAATCAGGAGAGTGGCTGCAAGGGCAGGAGATGGAAGGAGTAAACGGTTCTTTGTCGTGCTTGCCTTTTTGTTTCAGAGCCTGTAGGACGGTTTTGAGTCAGCTTTTCAAATTACTCTCTGCAAAGGAATGCCAGAACTAACTTGCAACACAATCTGAAGTGAGTGCTCAAATCATGCTGGAATTCCAGGAACTGGAGCCTGAATGAAAAAGCAAAACGTATGAGATGCTGCAATCTAAAAAACAACGTACAGACGAATGAAGCAGAGCAGTTGCAGAGATTAGTTGTTTTCTGCCTTGGTTTTTAAATCGAAGAGTGATGTGATAAAACACATCCCATAATCTAACAATGATGAGACGTTCCTCTTCCGTCGGGGCTTCGCTGTTTTAACTCGTAAGGTCTGCTGAAGCAGTCAGACCCCTCTAGGAATAAAGGGCTTGGGAGCA
>NW_010396144.1:41478-44273 GCF_000710305.1 Buceros rhinoceros silvestris
GGAGGGGTTCGGGCACCCTCGGGGCACGGCCAGGGGAGGGCTCTGGGCAGTGTCCAAAGCCAACCTCAACTCTTCAGTTGTGCACAGCCGGTGCCTGTTGGTGTTTGGCTTTACTGCCCGGGCTCTGGGCACAGGCGTGGAGGGGAGCTGTCCCCACAGCTCCCCCCGACCTTCTGCACCATGCTCTGTGCAGTGAAACTGGGGTGGGATCTTTTGCAGTGACTTCCTTGGCCTCCAATCAGGAAACTTCCTGATGGGCCTCAGACACTCTATGTCCCCTAGTGCCCTTTCCAAATCCACCCGCATCTACAGCCTCCATGACATTAATCCTCACTCATGGCAAAGTCTGGGGAAAGGTAGGAACGGGCTGGTGTGACTGATGAACTGAGTGTTTGCCTTCAAGTGCCCTAAACATGGGAAAACTGTTGGGACTGGACGGGTGGAGTGACACGGCGTAAGGGGCATGTCAGCACAGAGACTGTCCCGGTTCTCCCCAGCTAAATCGGAAAGGAGTGAAGCGAAAGCCGATGTTTAGAAACTGCTGTTTCTGAACAGCAGTGACAAGTGACAGCATTTCACTTCCACCAGAAAGAGCTACACAAGGCCAAAGAACAGACCAGCACCCCTGCCCCTCCCCCTGTGCTCCTCTCCCCTGCCTGCCCTCCATCGCAGCCTCGGCCGCTCGCGGCGCTCAGCGCCGGTGCTGTGATCTCTGGGACTCGGGGAACGTCACCTGGCCCGGAGCTGACCCGCCTCCCCGGCTGGAACGGGCTGTGCCAGTTCGTGTGCCGGAGCCACATCTGGACCTGCAGGTCTCGTCCTGGCTGTAAGTGGTGAAACTCCCTGTGGAGCCCCGGCCCTGGCACAGCACTTGCAGCTGGGAAACGCCACAGACAACCGAGCTCCGAGTCATTCCTGCCCTCCAGCACCGCTGGCAGGGGCCTGTGAAACCACGGGACTCCTTCCCCGATCATTTCTCATCCCAGCGCAGTAACGACCCCGCCACCTTGCTCTGCCGGTGGCTGCAGGGAACAAAAAGAAAAGCCTGACGCCAACGGGCACGGGGAGCATTAGGATGGACTCTGTTAGGGGTTGTTGAAGCTGGGTTCAATCTCACCCTTCATTAAGAAGTGTTTTAAATAACACTTGACGAGCCCGAAATTCTCTGCTCCTAAGAGCAAAAGCGGACGCTGTAAATAATGCCAGATGCCCTGAACGGAGTCCATGGCTGAGTTCACTCTGGATCACGTGCTGCTATACAGAAATTCTTCACATCTCCTGCTCTCCTTGGTGAATTCTGAAGCCGTGAGTTCATTTGACCACCAGTGCATACAGCTCTCATTTGATCCACCGGGTTTCAGACCTCTCCATGGGAAACACACCAGCAGCCTTCATCGTTTTTAACTCCTCCCTCAACCATCACCCTTGAGGTCGCTGCTTCTCCAAGATGATGTAAAAGACGATCCCTCTTTTGGCAGCGGGTCCTTCCCTTTGACAAGAAAGGACGAACTGAAGAGGATACAAGCCGGGGGCTGATGAGGAGCACTCAGCCGTGCAGCCCGCAGCAGGAAGGGTGCTGAAGCGTGGGACGTGGCTGGAAGAATCAGAGGAAATGGTGTCACCAGGAGGTTTTGATCTCAGGTGGGAAAAAGGAAATTCAAGACTGAGCTGGACTCATCTCACAGGACAGTGACCCAGTCCTGGATTGGAATTAGGAAGGAGGATCGCTCTGTGGTGACAGGCACACCAGGCCACACGCGTGGGACAGGGCTGCAGCCCGTGTTCACACTCCTCCCTCCCCACGGAGTGCTCTTCCTGGTGTCCCCAGAGCAGCCCATGTACACTCCTCCATCCAGCCTTCCTCAGGTGGCCCGCAGTTCCCTACCGCTTCCTTCCAGACTTCCCTCTGTTCCCTGACACCAGCTTAAACCCTTGCGGGGGGACCCGGGGACCTGCTGGGACTGGTGGCCAGTCACCGCAGCCAGCTGCAGGCTGGTTTTTCGCAGCTGAGGGCCAGGTGGGCAGCGCCTGGGAGACCTCCTGTGCCGCAGACCAGAGAGCTTTCGTACTCCAGAGAAGCGTCAGCAGTGCGAGCACCCCTCCAGAAACCGCGGGTCCTTCTGGCACCTTCCTGAGGCGGTGGGGCTGAAGGAGGGGGACGCAGGGTCCTCAGAGCAGCTAATTGCTGCGAGGTACAGACAGAGCTGATCCGTGAGAGGCGAACCGCGGGGAGCACACCGTCTGCTCGCCTCAGCCCCCTCCTCTGCTGCAGGAAACGCTCTGAGGATGTTTTTGCTGCTTACTCCGCCCACCCCTCCGTGCACCCTTCTCTCTGTGGCAGACCCTCGCACGGGGCCCTGGCTGTTTCCTCGTCCTTATCCTGCGAGGAAGGATGAAAGCAGGCTGACCCTGGTGCTCAAAGCTCCGCCAGGCTGCTGAGAAAAGAAACAAGCACTTCAAAGCAGTTCGAAAGGGTTGCTGGGCTCACGCCTGTGATCCCGGTCCCCGAGGACACGGGTGCTGACCCTGCCAGTCACCGCAGCCCTCGGCGGCGCGCTGCTTTGGAGGGAGGGGTGAAGGGGTGCGCTGTAAGAATCAGCTGCCTTGGGATTCTTTGGGGAGTTTCAGAGATGAGGGGATACAGCACAGAAAAATAGAGTGTGAGTGTTGCTGTCTCCTAGAGAGCACAACTAACCTTCATACTTGGGCTCTGAAATAACCCTGGTCACACCCTCGGAGAACTCGCAGCCACGAGCGGGGCTTGGGCCACGTGTCCGGCATGCACCTGCGCTGCG
>NW_010396144.1:44403-45716 GCF_000710305.1 Buceros rhinoceros silvestris
CCGGCACAGCCCCGCTGCTGGGCTGCTTGCTGCTGGGTCCGCTGACTTCATGGGCCCAGTGGGACTCCCAGGAGCTGAGGTCAGCTCTTGCACCCGCCCAAATTCAGCCTCTCCTCTCGGGCTCGGCGCTGCTCGGCCCATCCTCTGCTCTGACTGAGCCATCACGCAGCCACCCGTAAAACCACGCTCCCCCCGACGGCACTCGCCCTCGGTTCGCAGGGAGCTCTGGTTCCAGCGAGGAGAAGTGATGGTTCTGCAGGACTCTGTCGTGGTTACAGTTTAAATGAAACACACTCCACAACTCACCGGGCACAGCAGCGGGAGAGGTGTCCCGTACCCTCTGAAGGGAGGGCAGCGAACGCTGTCAGAGTCCCCTTTGATGGTATTTACAGGCTGGTTGATCCAGACGGAGAAGGCACAACTCCCCCCTGTCAGAAATCTACTTTCTTGCACAGTTCTGGGGTGAACAAACCTTCACGCAGTCCTGAGGTTCCAGGCAGCTCCTGGCTCATTGTCTCCATGCCCTGGGGTAAGTACAGGCTGTGAGGAGGCTCCCTCCGCCAGTGCCCCTCCTTACGACTGATCAGGCATGGAGGCTGCGGGGCGCAGGTCTGAGGGGTGCCCTCGAGTCGGGGAACACCCGATTTATCTCCCTTCGCCTAAACGCAAGCTCAGTGATGTGCTTCCAGCCCATTCTGCATACATCAGCCCAGTAATTTTTGTCCTATGCAGTCACTGCTACGACGGGCATGACCTCAGCCTTCCCCTTCGTGGGACAACGACAGCTCTTCCGTGTCGCTCACCGCTTTTGGGAAAGGACCAACTTCATGAGTTCCTTGACTGGATGAGGAGGGGAAGAAGGAAGACTGAGTCTTCCTCTTTGTTTTTTAGGGACTGAACTGCAGTCTTGCTTTCTGCAGACTGCAGAAACCCCAAATAAATTCTGCCAGCACAGCTAATGACGCCAGAGGGGCACTCTCTAGGAAATGTAGACAGTGGCACCGCAGACTGTGTAACCTGTGCCTGAAGCGTCATTTCTTAGACAGGGAGTGAGGTGCCACCCTCTCTGAGGCAGCTGCAGAGCGTTAGGAGGGAGCTGCTTGTCTGAGTGGAATGGGGCAGACTGCAGCCTCGGCAAGAACCCCGTATTTTCCCGTTGCTGCACATCACCAGCAAAGTGTTCGTAGAACCACAGACTGGTTTGGGTGGGAAGGGACCAAGCCCCTGCAGGGAGCAGGGACATCTGCACCCAGAGCAGGGGGCTCAGAGCCCCAAGGGCCAACCTGACCTGCCATGGGGCCAGCCATGGGGCT
>NW_010396144.1:45859-46131 GCF_000710305.1 Buceros rhinoceros silvestris
TTCCTGCCCCCACAGCCCCTGGTGAACAGCCCCTCCCCATCAGTAAGGGGACACATTTCTCTTGGGGGCAGAAGGTTTTTGTGCGTGTTTGCAGTGGGACAGTTACTAAAAGGCAGTCTGACAGCACAGGGTTGACCTTGGCATTTACAGCTTATTTCCCCATGAGACTGGGATGCCGAGTGAGGCCACCAGTGAGCATGGCAGATGGACCCTGCCTGTCCCAGCGGGTCGGGGCAGATGGTGAGGTCTGGGTTCCGCTCAGGCGGGCGGCT
>NW_010396145.1:0-11086 GCF_000710305.1 Buceros rhinoceros silvestris
GCGAGCTTCGCCCGACGGCGCTACTGCGGGGAGAGTTTCCCCGCGGCGCGCGAGGACCAGGCGGCGGGGCGGGAAAACGGCGCGAACCGGAAGGGAACGGGAGAAGCCGGAAGTTATCCGCGGGGAGTGCGCATGCGCGCGGCACCATTGCGTTGTGGTTGCCAGGCGAGGCGCTGGGGAGGGCAGCGCCCAGCTCCGGTAAATCCGGCTGCGGGCGGGGAACTCCCGAAGGGGAGCCCTGAATGCGCTGGCTGGGTGATAGTGCGCTTCGTGACAGGGAGGCAGAGTCCGCGAGAAGCTGAGGGATGACCCTAAACCCCCCCAAGAGAACCGCGGTGTTACGTTCCATGCGCCTTTCCTGCCCGTGTGCTTGGTGGCCCATTGACGTGGACTGATAAGGTGCTGTTGCAGCTGCTCCTGTGCACACTCGTTACTCCTGCGGGATGGAGTAGTTACACTTACAAGCGTAGGTGGCACCTCAGTCCATCTAAAGAGGAAACGGGTGGCTGGTTCCTGCACCATGTGTGTTAAATTGAGGGGAGGTCTTCACTGGCAGGGGCGTTTCCCATCAGAGAGCAGGGGATAGAGGCAGGAAGGTGAAGAGGCTTGTAGGAGGTGTGGACACCAAGGCAGCTGGAACGCAGGCTCTCTGGTTAAGGGCAAGGTCTCCAGGAGTGCTCTCCTCCCCACACAGCTATCAGGTACTTCAAACTGCGTGAAAGAAAATGCTGCTGTGCATCCTGCGTAAGCGAAATACAGGAGCCCAAAGCCTGCAGGAAGAGTCTGGAGAGAGGGAGGAAGGGTGAGAACGCAATGCTCTTGTCACTGCCTGGTCTTTCCACGGGCTGATGTCATGCAGGAGCAACCGAGAGAACAACTGAGCAAGGAGGTGTGCCAGCCCAGCGTGTGTGGATCCAGGGTTGCTCTCCCTGCTTTCTCATTCACCACCTCCACACAGTGGAGTATGTGGTGCTGATCTGTGTCTGTTTCCAAGTTCCTCCTTTTCCTGAGGGGCAACCCAGATAGATGAAGGAGGTGGAGGAGTGCTTGCCACCATCCGTACCATCAGTCTTTATGGCCTGGTCAAACCACAGTTCATTTGCAGCAGGTCGTGTCATCTTCCTCTACAGTGCGTTATGAAAATGGACCTGCTTGGCCCTCTCTTGCTGTCTGCCGCTGCACATCTCACACAGTTTGCTTTTGTCAGTGAACCGTGGACTTCCTCCTGCTCTGTCACAGCTTGGCTGCTTTGTTCAGCCTTCTGTTCCTCCAGACGTTCTGTTCACTTGACCAGCTACGGACTGCTTGCCTGCAGTAGCTGTCACTTTACGTGTAACATCACATTACCTGCCCTGACAGTGCCCTGTGCTGCTTTGGGATGAAGAAAATTAGGGAATCTCTGAAGAGAAATTAGTCTTTATGACTTGGCTTGGTGTTTCAGTAGAGGGTCATATGCCTGACCAAAAGTGCCTCTTTTGACTGAGGCAGTTGTTTTGACCCACCTCTGAGATGTTAAAGGCTTCTGTGAGTGTGATTTCCTGTGTGTAACAAATGCAAATATTCTGTGTCAAAACAAATGAGCTTAAACATAGCGATCTCCAGTTTTATGTGAGTTGTAGACCTGATATTTTTTTCCTGTATTCTTGTGCATCTCTTTCCCCATGTCAGTTGCTGGAGCCATGTTGGAGCTTTGAGGGTAGATCTCTGGCTGCTTTTTTCTGGTCTGGGGTTTCTTAGGGAGTGGTGATGATGTGCCTTACTGATACTTATTTCTAGCCTTGAAATGACATGGAGATTCTCCAAAATGTAGTTCATGTGGTGATAACATGCCTTGAGCTGTGTATTTTCACACAGAAGTCCTCAGAAGTCTTCCTGGAACTTTTGTCAGTGTATTACATTTGGTCAGGCAGTGACATATGCCAATTTCAGTGCCCCAGCAACCTATTTTATTAAGTAACACTACTGCAGACACCACCACCTATGTGCATGTCTTAAAGAGAGCTCAGCTACAGAGAAAGGAAATTAAAGACAAAACCAGTTGCAATAGATGAAGCTGGAGCTTTTTTCAGCCCAGAATCCAGAGACTGGCTTGTTCTCCCCTCCCATCACCCTCCTTTCTGTATGTATATTCATTGCCTCCAGACCTGATCTGGTCGCTTTGATGTTGTCCCGAGCTTTCTTAAGGGTGGGGGCATTGGCTGGAGCGGCACTTCTTGGCGAACAAGTGCCTGACCTTAGTGCATCCCCTGGGATTACATTGCCTACCTTTTGCCATGGTGCTGCTTTGGTGGAGGCAATTTGCATGGTGTTGGATTAAGGGTTGTGACTGTGGAGTTGAAAGTATAGGAAAGCAGTATATCTGTGTCATACAAGAGAGGTCTCTATCCAGTTTCTCCAAGTTTGGACAGATCACTGACCCGGTCTTAATCTGGGCTTGAGCTGGCCAGAGGTCCCAGCAGCATTCTCTGAGAGTCTAGAGGAGTATGTCTGCAGAAATGCAGCTCCCAAAACACCGTATCCAAAATGGGAGGCAGCTGGTCAGTGACCTCTCTTCTGGTAAATACTAAGAACATTGGGGCACACGGTTTTTATTGAGCACAATCAGGAAGTGTTTGTAAAAGACTGCAAGGTACCGCCAAGAGGTCAGTAATTTTAGTTGGAATTCATGCTATGTAGACTGTTTCAACTTGTTTTGAGCCAGCACAGTGATTTTAAATAGAATCAGTGAAGTACATCTTGGTGCTTTGCTTGATACTGCTTGCTACAGTCTTACTGCATCATCTTTGAACCACCTTTAAGATACCATGAAGTGTATCTTTGTTCTCTTTTGTCCATGCATAATGTGTAGCCAAGTCCTCTCCCAGCATCCTGAAGCTTCTGGGTTCACACAGATACTTACTGTATGTAGGAGACCTATTGTCCTACTGCAAGGACAGGCTCCTCATTCACAACTGAGGATTCTGCTCCTGTGTTGAGGCACTTGAAAGTGAGACACCACAGTACACAGCACTGCAGAACTTAAGTCCTGTGAACGTATTTCCAATATTCCTGGTGCTTCTGACCTTATGACATTCAAGGATAAGAATGTGAAGAAAACTCAGAAAATCCAGACAGGTCTAACCAGGTCTTTTCACAGTGCTCCTTTTCCACTTGTGTTTCTCTGTAAAGCAGAATTGAAAAAAGAAAGTAGTTTTTACCACTAGATGGCATTTAAGGATTGTTTTGGTTTTGGTCTTTTTGGTTTTTGTTTTTTTTTTAATGCCCTGAAACACAGTCCTGAAAACTGCCTAACTAGGCAAAATTATGGATTTCTAACCTAATTTTCTTCCTCTCTCCATGCAATTTGGGCTTGAGCACAAGAGAGTTACTGATACAAACAGGGCTATAAAGTTGATTTGAATGAGCTGTGGACACCTGCCTCATGCTCCTCAATCTCATCAAATTTTTCTTAAAGAGCTGGGTAAAAGCAGTATGTGCAAAAAATTGCAAATCTTATTTTTATTGAATCAACTGGCGCTGAGACAGCCACTGAAAACAGCTTGTTGCTGTCCCTTGAGATGATCTGAACTAAGGGCTGTCAGCACAGTAATAGAGCAAAGCTTGCCTGTTGCCTCTTAATAACTGGAGGTAGTTACTCACTCACTCACTAGAGAGAGTGAGTCACCTGCTCTAAGAGACGGTCAGCTTCTTGTACCCTTCTCCTTAGGAATTGCTGCCATTGGGAGGTATCCATATCTCTAGTGCTGTAGAGTGAACAGGGTCTTAACACAGGTACCAAGTTGTTCCAAAGTTGCAATACTCTTCTCTGAACTTGTTATTGGTCTAATCTGCAGAGGAATAAATACGGACACCCCTCTCTTGCTGTGTAAGTGATAGCATTTCCTCATTACCCCCCCGAGCAGCTCCCTTCAAACAGCATTATGTACATACAGAGCTGTTGCTGTGAGTCACTGTCCGCCTGCCAGGAGGGGCAGGTCACAGAGGTCACAGAGACAGGTTCACCAACCTGAACTCCTTGGCTTAGATGCTAACTCTGGTTCCATGTTTTATAAAGGCTATTCAGCATATTTTAGTGGCATAAAGCTGCCAAATGTCTGTCTTCTTCGCTTAGTGATTACAAAAACCCTCTGAGAACTTTGCAGAGGCAAAAATAGATTGACATAGGCAAGAGAAAGGGTACTAAATGTAGGCTGTTCTCTGAAGAGAGCAGAGCTCAATACCAGGGATTCAGGCTGGATATCTCAGAAACAAGAACATCTGCAGCTAATGATGCCAAAACTATTGCAGCTAACCCCTTCTGGGTTGCCACAGCCTTCTCTAACAAGGAAGCCACTGGCACAACCATCACGGTAGATTTGTTAGCTTGTGTCATGAATGGCCCCTCGTCAGTGCAGCAGTGGGAGAGATTGTTTGTTCCTTTCTTGGGATATGCTGTTACAGTGTCTAACACCCGCGGTATGCTTTCACCCAAGGAACATGCCTTCCCAGTCTGCTCTTTCCGCATACCTACGTACAGTCCCACATCCATCTCTGCCATCTGTACTTCTGCACCAGCCCTGCTGATGCTCCTCCGGCTCCTCACCCTGGCCTCTGGCAAACCTTAGTCTAACAAGGGCCAGACAGTCACATTTGCCTGCACACTGTGTGCACTGACTGTCTTTCTCTGCCTATAGCATGCCCCAGTAATCAAGATGACTGTGGATGTTACACGAAGAGAAACAGTCACCCAGACTAATATAGAAGATGAGTCAAAAGGAGGAGAACTGCCTGTGACTTAGTTATCATCCAGTAGGGTAGAAAAAGCATGCCCACCTTTCCATGAACTAGTCACACTGTGAGAACACGCTGGTGTTACACCTATTTGATCTACGAGACTTAAATATTAGCCATGCAAGTTGCAGTCTTCCCACTCCTCCCCATCATGGGCATGCTACAGGTTGCATAATTTTTAAGTTCTGGTTTTAAGGAAGAACCAAAAGGAGCACAGAAATATTGCATAGTGTGCAGTGTGAGTTTGTAACATGTTGTAAAGAAATTGGTGGCAATTAAGAAGCTCTCTTTAAAGGATTTTTTTTTGCAAATGGAGTCCTTTTTTATCTGGGTCATTGTGGGGAAAAAAAATAGAGATAGTTTTGTGAGGGAAGATAGGAAGCAACCTCAAACTGGCAGCTTTGTTCAGCTGACTCGTATTTCATGAGAAATTCTATAGGTGTTTTATCAGTTAGTTAAAAAATAACCGGAGTAGTGATCACAAAACTGCTGTAGTCATTTATAGCCTTGGAGAGATGCATGTAACTATTCGTGTTGCAATGCATTATATTGAGACTCTAATTAAGAGCAAATCAGGTGTGACCTGTTTTAATAAGTATGCCATATAAATTGCCTGATCTTCCCTGGAAGCCTGATGAATTAAAATGATCTCAGTAGCTTTATTATCTGAATAAGAGCCAAACTGGATTTAATCTAGTTCAGAAAAACCCACCCAATTATTTTCCAAATTTTACTATTATTAGATAATTAAATGAGATCCAAATGAAACTCAATGTCCAGGCTATCAGCCATTTTGATATGAAGCCAGATTTTTAATTTTTACATTTTCTTGGGCTAAGACATAGGCAATACATCTGATTTTTATCTAGTATGTACTTTTTTCTGAAAAATTACTATCTTTTCTATTCTGGGTTAAAGTAACATTTTGGATTGCGGGTTTTTAGTGCTTTTTCTTTCTCAGCAGCCTCTTGAGTCTGATTCATTCCTCACATCCAGAACAGCCTCCATCTCTTTGGAACAGAACAAAAGTTGTGTCAAATAAGCAATGTTCAACATGATATCCTGTTCCCAATTATGCCCCTATGACTCTCCTGTATTTTTTCCTTGGGGGTTGGTGCATCTGGAAGTGAACATTCAGGCTGCAGTTTTTTCAGAGTTTTTCCTCTGAAACAGGGTCTTCTAGCATAAACTTTAAAAAGGTGCTTGTGGGTGTGCTGTAGGAACTAGTCTCTGTATTTAACTGTGAAGTTGTGTTTGCACATCATACATACGCATTTGAATCTAAGAGGGTTTAGTGCTTTTGTAATGCAAACCAGAATTTTTTGGAGTCGTTCTACTTAGAGGGACATCCTTATTTCCCTCCTTGTAATCTTCATTAGAAATATTTATATCATCTTCCTAAGCATTCCATCAAGTTCTAAAACGTATCAGGAAGAAAAATTATAGCAAAGAGGTCACGAAGTGTCACCAGGAAAACCATGCTCTCAAAGAGACACACCATAGTTTGGATCAGTGGCTGAGGTTCAACTTAACTGTAAAAATGCTGCTGAAAAGCCAGAGGAGGGACCAATAGCAGATGTTTCAGAGGGCTGGATCTGCATTGTGGTGAAACTTGTGTCATTCTGTCCTCCTAGTGGTGCACAGCAGAATCTTAGCGCAATGGAGGTTTACTTCCAGTGTAAAAAAAAGAGGTGAACGCAAATTTTGTGCAAGTTCTTACAACAGGTAATGAGTTTACCATTAATATATTTTTTTATTAGACTTAACACATTAGGACATAAATAAGTCTCAGTTCTTGTGCAGGTGTGTACTGCGCAATAGCTGCTAGTGGAGACTTCACTGGCTTCCAAGCTCCCAGAGAAGGTGACATGGTGACTCTGGGCAACTGTGAAAAGGAACACGTGGGAGAAGGTTGTTCGCCAGGTGGTAGTGGTCACTTTTCTCTCTTTTCCAACACAGATACCCAGAGTCTCCAACAACACGGATACACTATTCCAACACAGGTACACTAAGTTCCTTTGTCAGAAGTATCTTGATGATTATATTCTACTATACTGTTCTCTTAAATCTCCATTGCAGTTTCCATATGTGTATATGCACAACAACACACACAAGTTGCCACAAAATTTCTGTTAACATCCTCATCACCTGAAGAGCATTATAGCTGCCTCTTATTATTAACCACATTGAAACAAACTTTTTAAACTTCTTGTTCAAATTCCATTGTGCCGATTTGCATGTCTAGTCTTTGAAGGAGTATGAGACTGGCTGCAAGTGAGAAAACCAACAGAAAATCAAACTTCTTATCATTACTGATGTACTTGAAACCTGATCCAGCTACTGAATTAGTGATGATGAAACAACTTTGAAATCGTACCAAAACTGAATGAAGGCCTAAATTAGATATGATGCCACTAGCTTTTTTCTCCCTCTTTCTTTAGTCTCCTGTTCACTGATGCTCGAGTTGACTATGCTGAGACATTCAGCAGTCCTCTTTTTCACTGAGGATGGAGCTCCAAAGCTTCTAAAAATTGCTCTTCATGCCCTTAATGATGCTTATAAACCAGCTACTTATGTCAGAATTGCTGTGGTATGAAAGTGTAATGCTACTCGCTGTTCAAGTGACTTCTTGGTCATTAACTAGTCCCAGCGTCGTCATTCTTGGGTAAACGTCTACATTTTTCTCTGCCTAATGAGAGAGCTTAGGGGAGAATTCTGTTACTGCATTGCCAATACGAACTAATCATCTCTTCTCTGAGGAATATACTAATAGCTTTTCAGATGAAAGGAAAAAAACTCTGTCCTGTGCTACCTTGATTTCTCAAGATACTTTATTAAGAAATAATTTATCTTTTAGCAGAGTAGCCATCAGGGACAGAGATGTAAAATACTGCTTTACTCTTTGGGAAATTTTGAATATTAAGCTGGGTAAGAATTAGGAACTTATTTCAACAAGTATGGTGTACTGAGAAATAGATATATTCTCAAGGCAATAAAATTATCAGAGGGGCCAAATGGCTGTCTGTGGCAAAGGTCTTTCACTTTGATATGTGCAGCTGTGTTTAATGACTCTTCAGAGAAATCCGAAAAATTTCACAGTGCTAAAATCCTTCCTTATAATCAAGCCTCTCACACCACTTTGTGCCACACGGTGGTGATGTTTTCTCCTGACTGCTTTGATCCTTTATCTCTCTCCAGTTTTTCTGATACCCTACAAGACTGTTGGGGATGGACTACCAGGCCTGACTACAGGCAGTGACAACTTCTCTGAACAGCTCAGGGCTGACATCTGGGGCTAGTGGCTAGCTCTTTCCAAAGGCATCATCAGCAATTGGGAATCCAGGCCCTCAAGCCTGGATTTGGCGAATGAAAACTGGGTCTGAGATTGCCTAATGGAATGAAGAGAGGGCCATATAGGATATGCCATCCCCTAAGGTCAGGTCCTTGGTGAAACTGGTGCTACCTGAAGGCAAGAAATGTTCTTTAGGGGAAGGAAAGGATACCTTTTATGCTCTCAAGTGACAGTCCCAGAGCTACTGTGGCAAGTAAAGCAGGAGCAGTAGGAACGCGTATTAGCATAGCAACTGACTGGAGCACAGACCAAACTCCCAGCTTCCCCATCACTTTGTGGTTGGTCACAGCAAATGTAAAAAAGTGCATGAGTCTGCTCATTAAGACTAAGATCCTCCTTGACTGCTTTGGCAGGAGTCTCCAGGAAGGTGCCTGCAAGGGAAGGCAGTTCCTCTTGCAGCAGTAATGGGATGTAGTAATGTGCCATGAGCTATGTATTCTTTCCTATGGCTGAGAAGATGACTTCAGTAAATTTGTTAATAAATTTATAGACAGTAAAATAATCTATAGACATCCTGGAAAATCCTGATCAGGCAGATGTCTACAAAGCCCTTTCCCCCAGTGATTTCTCTGTGAAATTCTTTAAAGTAAAAATTTTTAAAACTGAGAGCCCCGGAGATGAGAGCCCTTCAGATGATGTTTCTCATTGGAATCCCATAAGACAGCATCTGCTTTTTTCTGAGGTTTTCAGTTGAAGTGAACCATAAGATTGTTCCCAAGTAAACATTCATCTTTACCTAGAAATGGCCTCATTACTCAGCAGGTCATACGTTCATTACTGGTTCTCATCTCAAGAGCTTACAGAGTCACCTGGCATCTTGTCTAAGTGTTTCAGCACTGGCAAAAATGAGTATTAATGATTTGCACTAATGGGCCATATTGTAAGGTTTGATTTGAATGCCACAGAGTAACTGGGCCATCTAGCGCTGACCTGCCTGAAAATGTCAGCGCAGCATGCTGCTATTGAGAGATTTAGGCACTGCTGCTTCGATTAGTCACTTTATGACTCTGGCCCTAAATCCATCCATTCAGCCTTTTCGTGGCTTAGAGCCAACATCAGCTGCTTAGGCTGGGAACAGCCTTCCCTTTGGAAGACCAAAGGAAATGTTGATTTGTGCTGTGTCTATTTGTACCAAAGATCAGCAGGGGAGACTTTCTTCCAGTCATAAGTGGATTTGAGGCTGTGGGTGACAGGTAGGGCCACTGCTGTAGCTTGTAGTGGCTCTAGTTAAATCCCTAGCTGTGTACTCTAATTACAAGTTAAATCAAGATATTGTGCAAAGAAGATTGCAAATGTAGGTGTCTTCCTTTCTTAAAATAATCCTCAAAAAGCAATCACATGCCTGAAACCCTGTGATGTGGTAAAACCTTTCCGTCAAGCCATGACAGGTACTGATAGGCTATGCAGTATTTGAATGCAAATCTGACTCCAGCTCCAACATTAGCAGATTCTGTCTGTTGAGGTAGCCGTCACTGGAGTCATCACTGTTAGTCAGAAATGGAGTTGTACACTAGATTAAATATAGAGATCTCAAGTATAAATAGTGAAGTGGTTACTGATTGTAGTGACTGATTTCAGAAAAATGTGATGGTCTCCACTCTTCAGCAATGATATCCATATAGTCTGTGTCTGATTACAGGATTGTAGGATAATTCAAGTTGGAAAGGTCTTTCAGAGGTCCCTAGTGCAGGGTCAGCTACAAGGACAAAGGAGGTTAGGCATAATTTGCCAAGTTACTTCCACGTACATCAGTGTTTGCAAGTGTTTTGTGCAGTTCATCCCTTAGTTTTCATCCTTGCCCTCAACTCCTTTCCTCCTGCCCCTCCTGCCTTTAGGGATCACATACAGATGTTACACTTAGTAAAACAGTCTCCTAGGTTTGCACTAAATTGTTTTATGTACATGTTAGCAAAATAGTGGAAAACACAACTCGAAAGGCTCATTCATACCTGATTAAGTAAGTTCAGTTTATCCTTGGTTTTGTTTTTTGCTTTACCACCTTTCTTCAGGCTTGGATAGGATCTCACACAGTAGCTTTCAATTTCTGCATTAAAGTGTTTAGAAAAATGTATTGTATTTCTTTGCATGTAGCTGTCACTTTTAATATGAACGTCTCCAAAGGAATTTTTTTTTTTGTACAACATAATTATATTTCTGAGCTGCACACTAGCAGCAGGTCTGGAGCAATTGCCTTGACAGCTCTTTCACATATGTCTTTTTTATGTCCTCAAATACAGATTTCTATTTCATTTGCTATGATCAGAGGTGTTATTGATACCACAGTCCAGCTTGACATCTGGTTGCAGTGTTGCATGTAGTTGCTACCCTATTTGCACCAGATCCTGCCACATCATTATTTTCCTTAAAAAGGTCTTTTATACTTTTAGGCACTTTAGAGCAATACCTCCATTTATTAAGCCATGGATGGTACATCTGTAATGTAACACTGGCAGAAACATTTTCAAATCAGCGTCAGTCCTTCCAGACTGTGCAGGAATTGATCTTTGAACGAACTGGGAAAGTTGCTCCATAGAGAAGCAGCCTGGACGCCCTTTCTTCTCACCTCAGAGAACTCGGCTCCTAGCTGCCTGCAAACAGTAGTGCTAATGCTGGAAGTTGCTAATGCTGGAAGTTCAGAGAAAGCAGTCAGACAATTACTTTTGCTCATTCTTCAACTTCTGTATACCAAGCACATTCTCTTCTTGGGCTGAAAGCGTGACTCAGACCTATGTGAGGAAATACTTCAAGATCCTCATGAATCTTAATCATTATCCTCCACCAGATGTCAAGGAGCTTTCACAGTTTTTCAGAGGCAAAACTCCAGTTCTTACGCATCTCCTCAGGGCTAATTAAAATATGGTCTTGACAAGACCAAAATATACTTAGAATGACTTAACACAAGAAGAAAAATTGATAGCAAGGCAACTTCTGTGAAACATTGTCCTGGGTTCAACATGGAGGAAC
>NW_010396146.1:0-2826 GCF_000710305.1 Buceros rhinoceros silvestris
AAAAAAAAAAAGGCCCGTTAGGTCTTTTCTCAGAGAAAGCCTTTTCTAAGGTTCTGTTTGTTTCAAGTTTTTCTTTTTAATTAATTAAAAATAAATTCCTCACATGTAAACTCCGTGGTACCCTCCTTCACAAATTCATACACAGCTGTACAGTGTGATATGAAAAAGTTCTTGTAGGGCAAACTGCTGCAAAAGGGTAGCTGCATTATTTTTCAAACGTGGAAGATGTTCTGTGCTTGCCTGTCCTCATAGAGCACTCTTTTAATTTCATTTCTGTGGCACATCTCTGATGTGATTAATGTGATTTATTTTGGATTCTTTTGTGCTTTAGCTTGTGCTTATTTGAGACACTGCTCTTGAAATCTGAGAAGCTGTGACAGGTCTAACGCATTGCTACTACCAGCATGGAAATCCTCAAGGGTTAAAATTCCATGGTCACAGTTCTCAAAAGTTGTCTAAAAGAAATCCAAGAGCTTTCTTTTAGAGACAATTTTTAAAGTTACATTGACGAGTCAGTTGGCTGGTCAGTTTTCTTTATTTGCCCCATGAAAAGCAAATGCAAGTTAGTGCTTACCTGAGCTTTGTAAACAGAACCAATTATCTGTGAATCCACATTTCAGTTTTCTCTGCAAAATAAAACTTGGTTGTACTTGTGGGTGTTTTGAGCAAATTTCTTACTGGAATACTTCTCAAAAGTACTAAGTTAAATACTTACCATCAAATGAAAAGCAAGTAAAGAGATATATAAATAGTCTATAAAGGTTTGGTACATTAAATTACTGTCTTGTTTGAATACTTCTTGATGCAGATAACTATAAAAGACATTTCTCTTTCTGTAAGTACCTGCTCCTGGTAGAAACAAGAGTTATATTGATTTACTGCAATTTATTTTCTCCCTGGATTCTGGTCTTGACACTGTGAGAAGATTAATTTGAATTAATGACATTTGCACAGCTAATTAAAGTCACTCTTCCTCCAGTCAAATCAATTCCTTTAATCAGAGAAGTAACAAAGTCTTGCTCAGTTTCTGCAGTATGCATGTAATTGTTCTTTACTTGAATAAGCATCTCTGCAGTCATTAGCAGTTGAGCACAGACACTACTAATGACTCCTGGCAATTTCTTCAGCACTTGAAAAGCACAAATAATGCACAAATTCATTCTTATAGATAATGCAACAAAATAAGAATTTTCTAAAGCTGAAGTTGATTAAAGACAGGGTTTACTTTTACTCTTGATCCATGCTTCAAGGAAGGTTTCTGGAGATGAGCACAGTAATATCAGAGAGTGTACTGTTAGTTTTTCATGCACTGCCCTAACACATATAAAGGAAAATAATTCCTCTGTATAACATAATGATGCACTCTCTCTTTCAAATTATTATGCAAAATAGCCTGTTAACAAATCAGTATGTAAAAAGGTCTTCCATGGAAAGCCAAACAGAATGGAAAGCAAAACAAAATCAATATGCTGTTAATCAGTGTGTTTCTGCTTGAAATGTAGGAGGCATAAGGTACTGAGGGAGGCGGCTTTGGAGGAGTAGTATTCTTAAACCAATCCACACTAAGAACTTAATGCTTGAGCTGCAGTAGACTCTCTGTTGGCAAACATGCAGAGAGTCATTGACTCAGAATGGCCTTCTGAGTTGATACTGCAGCCTGACTGCTCCCCAAGTAAGGTCCAACACGTCCATAGTGGATTTATGTTCTGCTTTGATTTTTGCTGGTAGGTGACATATGACAATGACACGAACCACATACTGAAGATGTTGCTTGGTTATGGATTTAATTCAATAAACAACTTTTTACTGATTTTTAATATGAAGTGTCTTTTAATATGTATGAAATCTTAATTCTGTTATTGAAACAGAAAATCTGTGGCTGTTGAGTCACATCATTCATCAAATGACTGTGATAACAAGTTCTGTTTCCTAGATATGGATCTAATTTTCAGACTGAGAATATATTTGTTATCTTTACTTTTATACTAGACCTGCAATGAAAAAAGGCAATGAGTAACAACAAAAAATTCAAAATTAATCTTCCTGGGCAAAAGGTGTGACTGCTATTATTCATGCGGTCTCTTGTGAACGTTACGAGCACAAGTTTTCTCTACCTGAAAATTCCCAAGAGTACAATAATAGGATTACCTGCACTGGTAATTGCATTATTGATTAGATCTTGGAAGATGTTAACTCTTGGCATTCTAGCAGGAAGGGAAACTGCAATTTGTGTCTTGCTTCCATTGTATGACAGATCAGCCAGCAAGTTACAAGTAGATTCTGATGGAAAATCAGGAGACAGAGAAGAAGGAAAAGCGATTCTAAAGTACACAGAAATCTTTTACTAGAACTAAAGGAATAGCAAATAAATTCATTAAATTCATGGCTGCTTCTCAGCTATGAAAAACAGATTGTTAAATTCATTGAATATGTTTCCTCACTTCAAGTGAGTCTTCCAGATTCACTTAAAAACAATTTTTAGGGATAAAGGGTATTCACATTTCTTGGATGTTAAATCAATGGAGTAGAACATACACTTCCAGTCCTGAACAGACATGCAGAAGACACGCTATGTTTTATAGCAAGAGCATAGAGGAATATGTACTATCTGCAGAAAGCCAGCTGCAAGACCTATTCAACAGTTACCTCTATTCCAAGGTAATTGTTTTTACTTCAGAGTACATTGATCTCCGCACTGAGGCTGTTGTGTGTGCATGAAGTCTTTGTATCATGTTCCGAAGACTGTAACATTAATTGCTTGTCAATTTTAGATGTGAAAATTTTAATATTGAACAGAGGGTGTAAAGGGTCATATTTTAGCATTCC
>NW_010396146.1:2907-5123 GCF_000710305.1 Buceros rhinoceros silvestris
TTCCTGCAAAATTACAATGATTGTTAAGCTTTCTTTTAAGGTATAGGGAGTTAGTCCATGAGCTTATACAGGCAAGGTAAATAAACCGCATGGCAAAAAATCCTGAAATAATCTCAGTGAAAGTAGTATGGTGCCTACTACAAAGTGGTTTGTAGAGCTGATCTTAAAACTTTAGAAGTTTCGCAGATGTACTGTTCTTCCTGAATGGTGCCGGAAATTTAGATATTCAAAGAAAATTTACAGAAAAGGCTAAACTCAAAGTCTCCATGTCTGGGAAAAGTCAGCCTTGTAACTGTAATCTGACACTAAAGGAACCAATTCAAATGAAATACTAGGCTTGAAAAGCCTGTGATCTTTTTCTAAACAAGGATATTCTATATCAGGAAATAACTCTTGAAGCTCTACTTCCAATACTTACCTCTACAATGTCTGAGTTAGTTCACCCTGAAGCAGGATTGCAAATGCATTTTGCTGTGCTATTCTTTCCCAAAACTGTAAGTTGGCACTGTGCAGTATAGTCTATTTAGTCTATTCAGGGAATCACTGCATTCATAAAGGATCATAAAATTTTATGGTTTTGTTCTTGTTTGATGCTGAAGTGTTTCCAAAGTTATAATTTAAAACTCCAGTTCTGAGACACGTGAAAGACAGACTTGCACTACGGAGATTCTTTGTCAAGCTAATAAGCTTTGGAATAAATGACTTACTGAAAGCTTCATGACAACAATTTGGTAGTTGTGAGCCAAAAAGGTATTTCTCATTCTTCATTTCACCACTGAAGCCCTTCTGAACTGATACAGCTGAAATAGAAAATATCTTTCAGATGCCACCGTCTTAACTCAGAAAATCCCCAAAGCTTTTTATTCAGTCCTTTGAAAATGTCACCTTTGAGTTATCTGAATTTGTAGTGAGGAGAGAAGTTTCTCAACCAAAACACTATTTCAACTGCATTTTGACATGGTTTAACCCCCGCTGGCAGCCAAGCTGCCAAGCAACCACACAGCTGATTGCTTGCTCCCCCACAGTGGATGGGAGGGAATGGGAAAGGTAAAAGTGAGAAAATACATGGGATGAGATGAAAACACTTGAATAATTGAAATAAAATAATAAAAACTATTACTATTATTACTATAGTAATAGTAGTTATTACTAGCTATTGCTATAATAACTATTACTATTACTAGTAATAACTATTACTATTAATAAAAATGTCGTAGTGAAAAGGAAAATAATGAGAGGGAAAAAAACCCAACCAAGAAAGACAAGAGAAGCAAAGAAAACTTTTGCTCATGACCAGCTGGCTGATGCCCAGCTGGTCCCCGGGCAGTGGTCCCCTTGTCAGTCTCCCCTCTGCTTTTATTGCTGAGCATGACGTCATATGATATGGAATGTCTCTTTGGTCAGTTGGGGTCAGCTGTCCCAGCTGTGTCCACTCCCAACTCCTTGCCCACCACCCTCACCGTACTCACTGGTGGGGTGGAGTGAGAAGCAGAAAAGGCCTTGACTGTGTGCAAGCTCTGCGCAACTAAAACGTCCCTGTATTATCAACATAGTTTCCAGCACCACTTCAAAACTCTAGTCCCATACCAGCTACTGTGAAGAAAATTAACTCCATCCCAGCCAAAATCAGCACACATTTTAATTAGCAAATTTTGTCTGATTATCCTATTGATAACATTTAAGAGTATTTCAAACTAGCAGCAGATTCAATTCTTCAGACATCTCGATAAGCAAATGCAGAGCTCGATGTATTAGTCTTCCTTTTGTAGCACTTTTAATGACGCCATCTTTTTTTGCTGTTCAAGTGCAGGAGTTTTAGAAATATTTTCCTTGGATTTAAATACAATCAGTACTCTGCAAATACTCTACAGCTTATTGAGAACTAAAGTTTTTGACTCTAGTTAGTCATCTAGGGCAAATTCTCAACTACTGTGAGTCTGCTGAAGCCAGTGTCAGTTTCAGCAGTTTATAGAAGAAAATCTGTACACCTGATATTTTATTTGGTATATAGACCAAATATTACTTCACCAGAGTCAAGTAAGTTCTCCCCTTCTCAACCCATTTTGCCAATCCCTATGTTGTAGAGGGCTTTTTAATGTTGATTTACCTCCATGCTCCACAAATAGTTTTTCTATCCTCTTAACAATTTTCTACACAAACACCCTCAAATTAAAATGAATATAATAAAAATAATAATACCAAATATAATAAAATTA
>NW_010396147.1:0-18450 GCF_000710305.1 Buceros rhinoceros silvestris
GTTCCCGCTGCCCGTGGAGCGGGGTTTGGGCGATGCGTCGTGACACAGGATTTCTGGCAAAGCTGCCCCTGGCTGCCTCTCGACCAGAGAAATAATTCCTGTGTCTGTCGGAGCGCGGCTGTTCTCTGCCGTTCGAAACTTTTGAAGTGCTTATCTCGTTCCTTTGTAGCTGCTTGTGATTGTTGACTTTATTTTCCCCCCCTTGGCTAAGTAAAGAAAAATGGCTCGGATGGTGTTTAATAGGGTTGCCTGTTCAGCAGTTGCCAGTAGCGATCCTTACATCCCATTAACAGCTGCGGGGATCGTCTGCTCGAGCTCCATGTACAAATGCATGTAAATATATGCATGTGAAAGCTTAAAAAAACGAACCGGTGGCAGGAAAACTCTGAGAACAACTGGTAAAGCTCTACAAGCACCAATACGTGACCATCAAAATAACATTTTTTTTCTTGTTTTCAAGTAAGGAACAGTTATTTGGGTGCTTGCTACTTCGGAACAGTTTCACCTGGGAGGATTTCTTACAGAGCTCTCTCGCCGGCAGAGGAGTTGTGAGGACAAGCTGTCAACAGAAGGGTTTTTATGTGTTCTTTCAGAAAAGAGAGGGATGAACTAATTCGTTTCTGACCTTTTTTTAAAAAGGTGCTGTGAGGGGCTTTACCCTTCGGTGCATTATCAAACAATGTGTCTAAGGCTTAACTTGGTGGCTTCGAGGTTAGTAAGAGCCTTAAGTTTCTTCTTGTGTCAGGTGATAGTGTTAACGAACAGAGGCCGTTCACTGGAGTCTTACTTTCCTCGAGATTGTAAGGGAAAGCGGAGAAAAAACACACCGTTTTGTTAAGGCTCAGATGTGCAGAGCTGAAACATGCATTAAAGGGGCTCTGGTGGGCCTTGTTAGCACCGCACGGACTGTCTGCTCCCCGCTAGCCCCAGGAGAGGCTGCAGCCGAGGCCGGGCTGCCTGCAAACCTTTTACAGTCATGGATCACTCAGAAGCTGTTTTGCTCGTTCATCTGTACTTGTGTCATGATAACATATATTATGAACAGACTGGGGTTGTTTTTTTATTCCCGAGCCACTGTGTGTGCTAATTTTTTTTTTTTTCAGAGAAGAGAATATGGCAGATGTTGTTCCAGAGCAGCTAGGCTGGATGCTCTCAGTCACATTCCCACTGCTGAGAGTTTAGATTACATATAACATCTCTGGTCAATGTCGCGCTTCCAGCATCTCCTCCTGAAAGCCGGTTTTTCAGAGCCAGAATTTATAAGAATTTTCACAGCATTGTCTTGCCTCCCTTTTTCGGCTGGAATCTACATTTATGGAACTATGTGAATCTGCTCTGCTGGATCAGTGTGAGATTTAGAAAAGGACCACGAAGTTCAAGAGTAACTAGTGGTGCATCAACCAGTGAAGCAAGCTTTTCTCAGCCCCCAAAACTTTTTTACTGCACACAGCTCTTTCAAGATTAAGATGCATTTTTCTTTAAAATGAAAGATTGGAAATTCTTGAAAATCAGGCACACATTAAAGAATGGATCAAAGGAATTGTGGTTTTGGGGCTGCACAAAGACTTACTTTTGTTTATGTTAATAGCATCAATTACTCATTGGTCTTGAAAGTCTGAACAAAAAGAAAACCACCTTCAGAAACAATGCACTTTCAGCTTTTGATAGGTCATACATCCACTCCTGAGCTGGTTATTGGTCAGATTCCTATCCAGTAGTGGTGTGCTATTATATTGTTTCTCGTCTTGTTCTGAACAAGTCTTATTAGGGTCAAGTGTCTACCAGAATAACTCTTCAGAGAGATGAAACGTTCATATGTCTTCTTTCATGTGGCCACAGTTTGTATTCAGCGAACTCTTCCTTAGGTTGCTGCGTCAGCTGGTCCGTAAACTGCTCGGAGGGCTAACCGTCTCAGAGGTCTCTGGCGTGCTGCAGTATTATGTGTTTCCTGGGGCAATATCCTGGCCGCTACCATGGTTGAGATTGAAAATTGAAAACGTCTGATTAGAGAGTGATTGTGAAAACAAGATTTTTCGGAAATCCCGAAGATGGTATTTTGCTTTAGAACAAATTATGACTGGTTAAACCCTTATGGTTGAAACTCGTTGTAGGATTCAGGCCAAAAGCTCAGATGTAGTTCTGTGTCAAACTAGACGCTCCGTGGCTGCAGAGTGACAGTGCTAGGACAATAAGCGTCACTGATGTGACTAGCAGTGGCTTTTTTGCTCAGAGCAGGGTTACACGTCTTAATTCTACTTGCACTTGGCAAGATTCTGTCCCAGTTGTTTATTCTGCTTGATTGCTAAGGAGCAGAGCATCAAATGCTCTGTTTCTTCTAAAGCTGTGGTGGAGAGGTACCGCTCAGGTGAGGTGCTGGGAAAAGGGGATGGAGGTTAAAGTTTGTTTTAGTTTGCCCTAAAAACTGACATGTCAGATGGTACCTGTTCGTCACTGTCAGTTCCCTCTTTCTGTTTGCTACTCTGACTGCTGAATACAGTAATGCTGGTGCGTTACCAATATATACACTTCTGAAGAGAAGCAGCATGGATGCAAGATTTAGGAATATTTAGGAAAAAACGGCTCTTTTTCTTGTGTGATAAAATTGGTTGGTGGGTTTCTGCATGGAAGCCTCAGTAGGGGAATAGTGAGCTTTATGTAGCCGTTGAACTGGAGAGATGGGGAGATGACATATCGATCTCCAGCTGCATACATTTTTTGTGCTCAAAAGGTAACAGTTTGGGGAGAACAAGCGTCGCTCAGTGCTTTAAGCTCCACGAAGGAAACAGAAGTGGGACACTTACCAACTCCTTGCACGGCAGTTCCTTGTAACATCACTATTGCCCATCTTTCTCTTGCAGAAAGGGGCTTCGAACTGGAGTGTAGGACTGTGTGCCTGTGCGTTTCTTCCTTCTGTCTCCCTCCCACCCTTTATTGACTCAGTGGCTTTGACCCTTTCCTCTGTTTTCTCAAAATACAGAAGTTGCCAGACTGTCAACTTCTGTCAGGCGGGCTTCGCGCTCCGCAGCATTGGCGGAGATCTTAGCAGTGCTGAAAGCAGTGACTCGAGGTCACTGTGCGGATGTATAGATGTCTGGCAGTGATCAGGAGGCTGAGTCAAGAGAGTGTTTGTGTCCTTTGAGAATGGAAAAAAACAAATATGTGCATTTTGGGGTTTTTCTGTTTTGTGAATAGTCAGGTTAAGTTTCTTCATGCTTGAGTTGAGTGCCTGAAGGCCATTCCAGTTGAGGAAGTGGAATTGTTTGTGGCTTTGAGTCACTGTCTTATTGGATGTTTTCTTTGCTAGTTATCCTCTTAGAATGTGAAGACACCTGTGACTGGGTTTGTGTTCGCTTCCGTACCTTCTTAACTGTAAAGCTGCATTTTACAGCAGTGATCCTGAGGATGCCAGGCATAACACACTTCTCTACTGAGTTCCTAGTACCAGTTCTTGGGGCTTCAGGTTTGCTTTGTCATCGTGTCCTTGGAGTGAAGTATCTTGGAGTTGAGCTGTCACTGGAACGTGGCACTTTCATTCTGAGGGAAGATAAAGAACTGACACCCTGTGGATGCTGAGAATGGGATGAGGAGAAGAGCTGTTGAACATTTACAGTGTTTCTCAGTTTTGGGACAAAGGCAAGGAGGCCTGGAATGTGTCTGTTGTGTCTTGTATGAGAAGTGGGACTAGGTCATAGGTTTTGTCCTCGCTGATCTTCAGTCTTTGATGTTATGAACAAATGATCACAACTGACAAATGTTGTGTGAGACAAGAGAAAATAGTCATCTTTGAGATGTGCATCTTCAGCTGTTGAATCTAAGCACTGTCCTGTTTGAGCCTCTTGTCTGACCTTGTCAGAGAGAACTGTGGCACTTCCCACCATTGTGAAGGCCTGCTGAAAATGAAGGAGTTTGTGTTAAGTAGATAACAAGGCTGAATCATGAATGGAAGAGACTTTAATTGCTGCTGTCTTTAAAAAAAAATTACATTTGGATCTTTCACAGTGCTTTTTTATTTAGTTATTTTAGTAGTGGCACGTCTCTCCTTTTTGGTTATAACAGCACTGAGTGTGTGTCTGTTGTGTAGTCAGAGCAGCGAGTAATTTCAGGACGTGTTGCTTTGCTGCTCTGTGGATTAGAAACTTTGTATAATCTAAGCCTGAGTTTTTCTTTTGTTTTTTGGTTGTCATTCCATTAAGACTTGACTATCTAGCTGGTAGGAACAAGAATCCTCTCTACTGCAGCCTTGATATATACATGGAATAGCACAGTACTTTACAAGTTTTGGTTGTGCATCTTCCAAAATCTCAGTTCTTTAAAGCATATGGGCAGGTTTTGAAACGTGAACAGGAGGTTTCAATTTGTTCCGTGAGTTGGCAGTCCTTGTCAATCCTATTTGTTACGGGAGAGAGTTGATAGGTGAAAAAAAAGATGAAAAATGTAGGTTTAGTCCTGTGGACAGTTGGCTCCTCTTCTGTAGTTTCTGTGGTGTTCCATGCCTGAGCTGAGCTTGATCGGTCCTTGTTCTTCGGTAGTTCCTTACAGAAGAATGAAGTTGCCTGGCTTCTCTCAGGGCTGGGTTCCCCTACTTTGTGGTTTTCGGTTGATTCTTTTGTGCTGTGAGAGGAAGGTGTTTTTGTGGGAGTGCAACAGGAGACTACAGTTCTGGGTCCTCTACAGGAGAAGGGTGGGATGGTAAAGGAAGTGTAATTCACATTTTAAATAGGAGATTGCTGCGATAAAGACTTGCACAGTTATCATACCTGGACAGCCTTGGTGGGGTGTAATTCGCAAGCACCTTGCTTGCAGCAGAGGTGTTGTCCTGGGCTTGACCTCAGACTAGATTAATCAAGCTGTTGCCCAGTTTCCACTCCTCCTCTCCTTTTTTTGAGTTTCAGTCAGGCTTTAGTGCATGGTGTGTTGTGGGGTGGGGTATTACCTGGGGAGAGTTGAAGACGGCCCATCAGAGTGTTTTGCATAGGTCCTTCATCCTCTTGTAGTCCTTTGTCTTGACACTGTGCACCGTTTTCACGCTTGGACTTCAGCCCAGTCACATCACTGCTGCTTTAGTTCACAGTTGGCTTCTGAATGTAGTATCATAAATAAGAATCCCTATTTTTTTATTACTTCTTCAATATTGCAATATCCAAGAAGTCTCTTAGAATGGGGGTGGAAGGACTTGGTAATTCCTCCTGGCTGTTGTGTGGTGTCTAGTTGCAGCCGTAGGGCTCTGCTTTGAGAATCCTGTACCCGTGCCATCCTGTTAAGGTGCACTGCAACTTGAAGGGAATTTAAGAGGGCCGGGTCAAAGATCCTGGTGAGAAGAGGGCCCTGACTGCTTAAATCTCCTGCAACAACTTATCTCTCCTTTGGTCAGAAGGTTTCATGTCTTTCACATCTTTTGGAAAAATAAAATAGTTAATAACCTTATGAAAATAGTTAATATAAACCCAGAATTATAATGGAATTTCAAGAGCTAGTAAATCATAATTATTGAGTTAAAAACTTTGGACTTCCAAGCTTCAGACTATTACAGTATATTATAATGTATTAACGGAGAGTTAAGGGCACCTGTGCAAACTATTTCTACATGAGTCTAAGGCAATAATAAATAAATGCTTCTGGGTGTTACTATAGGGGAGAGGGCTGCTCAGAAGATATGGTACCAAACTCAGTGATGAGTTACTGGTTTTGGACGAAGCTCCAGTGTCTGTGGTATTGGCACAGAGTTGCAGCAATACCAGGATCCCTCTACCAAAGCCTTGTCACCAAGCAAGACTGAGACAGTCCCTTGAGGAGAAGGTGGGAGGCACAGTGTAAGAAAATGAGGTAAAAGATATCTAAGTACGGAGGAGAAAGAACATAGGAAAGAACAAGAAGACACTAATGTGACCTATTTAGAGGGATAAGAACAAGTTAGGTTAAGAAAGTGAATAGAAGCAGCAAGCTTACAGCACTGGGTCTTGCACCCAGGCAAACCAGTACAATTTCTATTCGCTTCCAGATAAAGATAGGAAATCAAATGGAAAAAAAAATTAGTTTGTGGAAGTTCAGGCAACTTTTCTGCATAGTCCATAAGTTTAGTTAAACCTCTGCACAGATGTTGAAGGACTGCACTGTCGAAAACCTTGTCCTTGCTGGCAGGATGCTGACCACTTCCTTTTCCATGAACTCCTATTGCTTGTTTGGGAGGTGGAACTAGGGAAAAAATCCCAGAGAGGAGTGGCACTCAAAAATTGTTAGACATGGAGCCATTTGGAGAGCTCTTTTTCATTTATATATATTTATGTTGAGGCTGGATCTATGTGACTATAATGGTTTAGATATAATTACAGCCCGCTTCATAGTGTTACCAGCACTTGTGGCCAGCCGTGCCCCATGGATAGAATCGGCGCTTGCATCCCCTGAGCACGCCACTGGTGGATGTGATTATGGGACAGGGTAACCTCATTTTAATTGCTTTGCCTAGTGAAGGGCTTCTGAAGTGACTCCAGGTGAAGCACGTAGAGGTCATAATTTGGTGTAGCATAATGCGGTGAGAAAGAAAGGCAAACAGCTTTGCTGCAAGCAGATCTTATAGGAAAGTCTTGAGTAGTTGTATAAAACCATTGATTAGCATACATAGTAATTTTCTTCCAGTTTATACCGTCTTGTGGTCGAGCATGTATTTAAAAATGCTCCCTTTTTTTATTACAGTCTTCTAGTCCTTGTTTTGGAATTTCAAAGTGAGGCCCTTCTGGACCAAAATAACTTTCATAAACATTGTTTTTCAGCGTGTGAATGCTTTCAAGAGGCCAGCATCTTACTAGTTAAGGAAAGGTAGGATCTGGAGGCAGCAATCTGCTGTATGTCCTACCCAGTTATGTAAGTGCTACGTGTATTTGCATTAACACACGTCGGACATCTGAAGTGCTCCATTTAGGAAGTGTTAGACATCAGCTTCTGCACACTGTCTCTTCTTTTGGGCATCTGCACTTCAGTATTCAAATGTGGTCAGAGCAGATCTTGTGGTGCCTACATGTGAAAACAGAATGAATGCAAGTTGAATGCTTGGCCTTATTTCTCATGTTTCCTGGCTTGAAGGGAGAACCCTGCACATTAAAGGAGATTGACAAAGGAAAAAGAGATTGTTTTCAAACAAAGACATGTTTTGAAATTGTTACAACAGGAACAGAAGATTAATACAAAGGGAAAAAAGAATCCTTTTTTCCGCATTTTTCTTCACGGTTTGACACTTGAACCAGAGATGACCAGAGGAGTGTGATCTTGAGGATGCCCGGTGGAGGCTGCCAAAAATTGCACTTTACTGCCCTTTTCCTGGTGGTGGAGCTGTACTTACGTTAGGATTGAGTAGTAATGCTCAGGAAAACAGGGTTCTGGTGGCTTAGGGTGTCCTCTTCACAGTGACGAATTGCTTTCATTAATTTTTAAAAAAATTTCCTTTTCATGCTGCTTTAAAAGACTTTTGTTGTGGCACTTGGCTTTAAGATGAAGAGCCAATTTACAAAGGCTGATTAGGTGCCTGTTACGTTCCAGACACAAGTACACCCTTAAATATGTAGCTTAATATATGCAGACGCTCTAGGTTTCCCAGACCCATGTTACTCCGTGCATTAATGTAAGGGTTTGGGTTGTTTTCTAAAGCTGCTGGCCAGCTTAAGCTTTCTGTTTGTTTTCTTGAGCTTAAGCTGTTTTATTATTTTGCATCATTTTCAGTAGTAAAGCAAACTGAAGAGTCAGTGAGGAGGTGACTGGACTGACAAAGAACTAAGGAGCGTATTTTAGTCTGCAGTCGCGGTTTGAGTACAACTGTTTAATTAGCTGTAGAGGCATGCATGCTGCAAGTACGTGCCTCCTACTGCGAATTTATTGCGTGTGCTTGGTAAGCATCTTTCAAATGCTTCTGATTGTAATGTTTGAATAATTGCTTTTAATTCAGGAAAGACCCTCGCTTATGCCAAGACGTGTTTTCCTACTTGGAGGCTTTTGATGCTCGCCTGCTTTAAAAAAAAGATAATGAAAGGTTTATTAAGTGTGAGTGGGAAAAATCCTTCTCTCTTTCTCTATCCATACTGTACCCCCCACCGCCAAGCAGGAGACTCGAACCGAACTTTGCCTTGAGCTCACCTTTGGAGCTGAAAGTTTCTAGCCTTAGAGTCCACCTTGATGACCGATTAAGAAAAGTGGATTTGGAGGACCAGCTTGAAATGGTAGAAGGTGTTCTCTTTGTTTTTGTACACAGATGGGTCAGTTCTGAAACTCTGCAGTTCAGAGTGAAGAACCTCTTTTAAAGGCTATGATTTTTTTTTTAAAATTATTTTTTCCGTTGCAGAGACTGCCCTTGAAGATTTATAGACTTGACTTCTTGATTGGGCCTGGCTAAATGGAGGCACTTGCAATTGAGCCTTGATAGGTTTTGCTTTAATAACAAGAACAACCACAATAATATTATCCATATCTGAGAGATAAAACGTCAGTATTATCCATACAGTGTGCCAGTTGCGCGCTCTCATCTGTCTGTGCTTGCTGCACTGGAGTTTCACCTGTCCTCGCTGGCTTTGTGGGTAAGGGTGGGGGATGGATGCAGCGTAGCAGTTGCTGCCATATTCATAGGCAGATTGAGATTTCTCCTAAGACAATCTCTAAAGGGTGTGTTATGCTGTAACAGGAAAATATATTGGTTCCCATTGCAGTGTAGTATTTTACAAGGGTCCAGCATACCGTCTCATACCTGTTTTGTATTTATTTAGCAGCCCTTTAGAACAGACACTGTCTTGCATGCTGTGAAGATAAAGGGGAGGTGAACACTTGATGGTCTGGATGCCAAGCTGGCAGATGTCCTGAATGATGTGTAGCAAGGCTGAGAGCAAGAAATGAACCCATTATGCAGAGGCAGGAGATGCTACTGAGCTCAGTATTTAGTAGAAGCCAAGGGCTGGAGACCTCTCTTTGCTCAGAGGCAAGGTATCCCCAATCTGCTAGCTGGCAGTGTGCTGCCAGATTAAAAGATATTATCATTTGCATGCAAAACTGTTTCTGAGGAAAAGACACTGTGGAGTAGTTAATGCAAAAGAATTTGCAAGGTGTGATTTTACTTGGATTTTGCCATATTTCACTGCCAGGATTCCCCCACCACTGCTTTGTAACTTCCAGTTACAATCTCTGCAGGTTTTGATACTGGGAATTTACAGAGGATTTTCTATAGTGAAATAACAAGGCTGTAGTTGCAGACTGAGATAAATGTCTCGACCACGTGTTTTGTTTATATTCAGTTGCCACCAGGAGCTGAATCTGATCAAGTAATAGAAGTCAAACAAAGTGATTTGGTCTCCTTTTCTCTACCCCTCTTGTTACCTTCAGGCAGCCAAGGGAAGATGAAGACGATTGAAATGTCTCAGGACAGCTTTATTATTAAACATGGTTCCCTGATGTGGAATAGTCAGCCAAACTGTAAGCACACATGTGTGATGTATGCAGTGTGATTAAATTAAAGTTACACTGAGGCGAAACCAACAAATCTCTGTTTCTGAAGACTGCAGAAGTGTTGGTTTCAGAGTCTTGCATAGGAACATTCCTGGGCCTGGAGATATCCCAACCGTGGAAGTAGTATGAGAAGAAACTACCATCCTTGTCAGTAAAAGGGCTGAAGTGCTCTGAAGGAGTTAAGCTCTAATTAGCTCACTCGTAAGGTATTTAATATCCTTATTAAACTCAACTGCTGGTTCACTTTTTTTTTCCTCCTTATGGTGAATAAAATTTCTCGAAGAGCTGAGCCTCTGCCTCTCAGATCAGAGGCTCACATGTTGAAGCTGGCAGTGCTAGAGGCTAGTTCCTATCTGTGTGACAGCATTTTTAATTTAACAGGACCGGCTTTGATGTTCTCGAATATTTATAGGCAGCTTCAAATCACTTCAGTATGTATTCTTTTTAACTGGAGCAGAAGTTCCTCCTCACCCTCTGTTTACTCTTGGGTCCCTTTTGGATTTGCAGTCATCAGAGCGGTTTTATGTTACAAAAGTACCGCTTAAATACTTACTTGCAGGAAGAACCACTTGATTTCCTTTCTAGATTCTGCAGCTTGGGGGTAGTCCAGTGACTGCACCTCAGCTCCGTGTTTGAGCACGTTGTAGAAGAGACAGATGCAGTGAAATAGGACTGGAGCAAAATGCAGTTGTTGTCAAGCTTCCTCTCCCGTCTTTGGGAGCTCAGGTGTGCTCGCAGTGGGTCAGACCTGAGGTCTGCTTAGGTCATAGCTGTCATAGGCCCCCTCAGGAAGACACAGAATTGTCTCTTGCACCCTCGAGAAAGAGCGGGTTCTGGAAGTGGTTTGTAGTTTAAAGAGGAACTCAGAGGTTTGTGAGGTTAGGCTTTCAGTGGGAGCTGATCAGCAGTGATGGAAAAAGGATTCAGTTGGAATTTGCCAATTTATTAACGTTAATTGTTCCACTCGGATGGTTTGACTTGTATGAAACTGGCCAAACTTGGGCAGGAATCTTAAAAAAGATACCTGAAGGATCACGAGCTGTGTTTTTAACGTCGTCTCAGCTTTCTTTGCCTCAGCAGCTTTCCAGACACACCGTCTCCAACTCCAGCCCTTCTTGGGTGCCTGCAGCCCAGGAGGTGGGCTGTCTCACAGCTGGCCCAGTATGGCCTTTCAAAAGCAGAGATGGGTTTTTCTGTGTAGAAAATCTGTTTTTCCTTGCTCCGTTTCAAAAGTGGTTTGAAATAGTGTCAAGTGTTCAGAGGCTGAATGGTCTTAAACTCATGCAGTAGCAGGATGTTCTGCAGAGGAGTGTCACGATTGTGCCTGTATTGTCTCAGTGCAGCTTTCATGGTCCAGAGGTATGTTGGGGAAGAATCATTTTTGTGCTGGTAGCAGAGACCTTGGTCCTGTCAGCATCCATATTTAGTTACTGGCACAAATGAGAACTTTGTGTTCTGGCCCTTTAGTTGTTCTTTCAGTTTCCCAATCTGTTTCTATAGTGAATGTGTTTTTTAGTGATATTTAGTGGTCTGAAGTCACTGATAAACACATCTGTGAGCAGCAGCTGGAGCCACTGTGGTTGAGTCTACAGCTCTGTAGTCGTCTTCCTCTCGGTTTACTCGCATGGTTGTATCCTTGAAGGGAACTACGTGGTGTGTGCTGTGCCTGACGAAGGTTGTTCTGCCTTGTGTTTAGAGAAAGAGTGGACTTGGAAAAATTATTCTGCTTTGGAAGGTGTTACTTCCGTTTGAGGAAGGCTATGGAGAATCTCCTGCGATTAGAGGAAAGTTAGTTTGGAAATGTTTGCATGTATAAGAGAAGTCTTTTTATTTTTTTATTTTCGTCCCCTCCCCAGGCTTTAAACTTACTAAACTTCAAACTATTTTAAAATATGATAGTATGGGGCTTTTGACTTATGTGATAGAATTGCGTTTTCTGACCCAATGCATTTGGTCAGCTCTATGTAGACTATTCTCTTCACATTTAATGGGATTTTATTTTCACATAACATTATCTCCTTCCGCCTTTATCTCTGCTGTGTCGTTGTCATGCATAGGTCAAAAAGCTACTAAACGCTTACTGCCTTGGTGTTTTCTAACTAGTTACCTCCGACTAGAGACTTAAAACTTTTTTTTTTAAGTTTACAGTTTCCCTAACATTTTTTCCAGTGAGGGTGTAAGCTCCAGTGTGTCAATCTTAAGCTTATCTAGAGTAGAGCTCCTTTTATTAATTAAATTTTTTATATCCCTTCTTAGTAATCTACAAGATGCAGGTTGATGCTGTCCCTGGAGAATGTTCTGTGCCACCTGTAAGAGGGGGCAGAATGATACCTATTTCTGAGCCTGGCTAGGATTTTAGAAAATGCGTATGCCATCACTGACATGTGTTGTTGTGGCCCTGCAAGGACCCAAAACTAGAGTATTTTGAGATGTCATGGGTCAGGACTGATGGTGTAGAACCTCGTATTCCCCAACACTTTTAAGTAGGCTCTGCAAATGTTTCCAAATCTTGTGGTGCTTTGGGGTTAGAAGGAGGTAGCAGACAGTAGCATACAGCTAATTCAATCCTATTGCGAAGAAAATTTTTGCCGGTCAGATACAAGTTATTTTCAATCCATGACTTGCAGTTGGTATCTTTGAGTTGGAACTGGAATTGGGATTGGTGAAGCTAGGGAGGTATTTGCTTCCTGTGTCAGTGATACGACACACTGTTGCTGATATTGCTAGCCAATGAAGATCTTTGCCAGACTAGGTTGCACTGTCTAGGAAGCTGAATTCTGTTTGTAAGCAGTGGTACTATCCAAGTGCTGCTGAATCTTGAAATCCCGTCTTTATAAATGTACTCCAGATAAAAACGGACACTGCAGTATTCCAAACAGAGTACACAAACTGATGCAGTCTGTTCTGGAGATTGATGCCAACCATATTCTTAAGGCAGCAGAATCCTGACCTAGGTTAGGACTAGCTCAGTTAGAACAGGCTGAGAAAAGTAGTAGGAGTCCTGAGTATCTGTCAAGTGAAGATTGTGGGGCGGGGAACTTGACTTTTTTTGTAGAAATCTTGCCAGAAAGAAAATAATAAAAGATGCTCAGAAGAACAGAGAGAGGTTGAACAAGCTGTAGAAGAGAGCTGTCCTAAAGCAGTTGGTGGATATATAACTAACTGTGAAAACTGAACAGCTGGAGAATACTCTTCAGCACTTTCTCTGCCTTCAGAGGCGTTGTAGTTACGGCTGCCCAGCTTTAAGAAATGGTTCGTGAACTCTGTGATAGAGGAGTTTAATCTTTGTATCAGTACGGGAATGTGGCACATCCGTGTTCAACTGTAGTGCTCCGTTTCTCAGCGCATAATAGCATTTTGTAGCCTGAAAGAGAATCATCAAGTGAATTCACAGGTTTTTGCTGTTTGTGTTATATGGAATTCACACCACGAACTCTGCCTCCAGGAGAGAGAAAAACTCCTGGTTTTCTTTACCTTTTCAAACTGAGACTGCTGCTAGAAGAATATAGTAATTTTTTTTTTTTAAAAAAAAAGGTCTTTAGAAATGAAGTAACTTAAATTTGCATTAAAAATATAGTTATTTTTTTATGAACAATTGCAGACATTTTCACTGCTTCTGCACCAACTTCTTAATTCTTAAGAATACAGAATACCTTTGTAAGCGTATAGTCATTCCGAAAGTAATGAAGAACGTGCCAGTTGAATGGGATTTTATGGGTACCTGCAGTTTTGGTTTTGTTTTGGGTTTTTTACTGTTTGTTTAGAAACCTGACAGTGAAATGTCCTTGCAGATGCTGCGGGATGACTGTTAACAGTGAACGAGGTGAACTGCTGAAAGGATGAACAAAATGGGTTAGAACAAAACATGCTCTCCTTTGCTGCAGGTGAGCGTATGCTGCCTATGTGAACTGCTAGAAGGGATAGCTTTTACATCAGACATGTTCTAGAAGAGTATTTATCACAAGTCTTTTGATGTTGGCCGGTTCTTGTCTCTCATTAGCTGGAAAGGGATTGCATCTGGGATGTTAAGACTCTAGGATCATATTTCAGTTAACGAGGCAGGTAGTGGATGAGTAAACTTTGCTCATGCTGTTTAAAACTTGGCAGCTAATTCTGCCAAAGCAGCAGTGCTTCCCTGCTGTCCTCCAGAGATCCGGATTGCTCTTCCAACCCCACATTCCTGCTCTCTGTGGTGGAAGCGGCTGCACTGCCTGGGGAGGGGGAACAGCTTTCTGGAGAGGGGCTCTCTTGCCGCTTGTAGGCTGGGATATATTATTTCTGGGGCTGGTAGCATGGTTACAAGAGCCCAGATGGATAAGGAGTGAATGATGTTAAATGTGGATTGGTGAACAAGGGGTAAAAAAACCCTAGGCTTGACCTCTGATTTCTTTCCTGGTGTCTTTTTCTTGCCTTTGATTTCTCACTTCTCGGTCCTGCCTAAATTTTCAGTGCATTGCCGTGGACACATGGTACTGTCTTAGAACTCCGGCATGAAACTGATTTACAAATAGAAAAGTAGAAGTTCATGATCATTTGGACCTCACGCTCCTATAATACAGATTGCTCTTCTGCCTTTGCACCAATCTCAGTTGAATAACTAAGTGAAGATATTAAGAGCCAAAACTGCCCTTACAAGGAATGTGGTAAAGGGGAGGGGATGGATAAACAATGGTCTATAGGATAAGCTCTGCCATAGTATGACTCACCATATTTTTCATCCTGTGACTGATTTGGACATTGCTGAAGAACTAGGAGCAAATAACAAAAGCTCTTCAGCCATTCAAATTAAGGAATGGAAACTGGCACCACTGTGCGCTGAAAACAGGCCAAGAAATCCAGTAGTTCTTAGACTGAACGAGAATCTTTCATTGAAAGGATGGTGATACCGAATGCGGAAGAATGGAGTATGGTTGAGGAACAAAGAAGGAGGTATGAGTTTCTGTGTCTTGAGGTAAAAGTATGAACACCAAAGTTTTCTCTTCGCTTACACGTTGGAAAGGGATACAAGACTGACTATGACATGGCAACTGCTGGATGTCTGCCAGTAGACCACTGGGTATGAGGAAGAGTGTAACCTCAGCTGACAATGTGGGGTAAATGCAAGATTTGTGCTCCGAGTTACCTTCTTTCAGCCACGGTTCTCATTACATGCGTGACGTAGATATCTTGACCAGGATGCGCCTTGAGGCGATAACGTGACTTAATGGGTCCTTGGGCTGTGTTCTGTGAACTATGCATGTCTGACTAGCAGCTTGAAGGGAACTGGGGAAAAATACAGAATGCTGGGAAACTGAAGGATGAAGAGGAGTGACCAGAAGGACTCTAGGATTTCAAGGCTGGGGAGCATGTGAACGAACGTTTATCTAGCTTTTCTGAAGCTTTAATCTGGGGAAGTAATCTTGCATCTTTCAGATTTTACACATGTGGAGAGAGAGTAGCAAGAGGTTATAATGGTGACATGTTTGCTTCGAGAGGAGTGGATCATGGAGAAAAGCTAGAGAAAAGGTTGAGGCAGGCTTTTGCTGGTAAGCAGTGCTTTTAAGTATTTGTAGGGAGCACAGTGCCAAGATTGTTGGACTGGAACAAAGGTTTTTGAAGAGACGTTGAGGGTGAGAGTGCAAATCATGCTCTCTTGTGGAGTCCTAGAGCTGTAGGTGCCATCAAGATCTGACAGTAGACTTTTAGGAGAATGGAGTGGAAAAGGTTCACATACAGGCTTGTCTGCTGTGCTTGTGGAATGGGCCTGTAGTGAAAGTCAGCAGGGTGGACTTGAAACAGGTGAGATTCAAAAGGGGTGTTACAGAACGTGGAGCACAGTGAGTGGGTATGCAACACAATGTGGATGAGAGGTGAGAGAGGTTTGAAAAGAAAGGAGAACGGATAAAACTAAAAATTGTACAGGATGCTGAGAAAAGAGGTGGGATGCTTGTAGTATTGATTAGTATATGGTGAAGAAGAAGGTGAGTGATGTGGTCTTCTGCACTAGAACTATGCTGTGGTTTGTTCTGAGCCCTGTCTGGTCCTCTGTGAGTCATACCGAGGTAACAGATGGGACTGTTGCTGCTCTTGAAAAACTGTCTAAACTTGCATGCGCTGTTTCTCAAGCACCTTCCCCACAAGGCAGCGAACGCTGCTGGTGTGTCCTCAAACCTGTCTTAAATTTTTCCTCTTTTCAAGGGTTATTGGAGTGTGTCGAAGTGAAAAATGGCAATCTTGGTATGACAGCAGTATGCAGAACTAAATCCTATCATATAAGTGAAGAACATAACTTCCTAACTAAAGCTTCTGCTCATACATACGTGGCACGCTTTTTGTTTAGAGTGTGGGAGTACTCTAATCTTAGGCTTCTTGTGACTGTGACATGGTGTGAACATAAAGCTTATATTAATAAAAACAAAACCCTTCTAAACTATTTGTTTTACCATCTGCGGTGGTGTGGAAAGCTGGAGAAGATGAAGACTTGGAGTTTTCAAGCAATCTGCTTCTAAAAATACACTTTAAAATGGGCTATACAAAGGAGTAGGTCCATGTCAGAGGTCTTTCTTGAACAGGTCCGTGGTGGAGGTCTTTGCCCTAATGTAAGAGGACTGTGTGGTTTCAGTAGCTGTCATGTAATAATGATTACTGGTTATTAGGTGCTGTGATATGCAGGGGAATGTTCTGCAGCAATGGTCTGGTGCCTAGCTTTCCAGAGAGCAAGTAGGTACTGGGTGTCGAGTCTTTTGTCTTCCTTTGGAGCCATAGCGCTGAAATAGTGCATCAAATTTTTGTAGAAGATCCGACACAGATTCATTTCTGATGTAAGATGACAGTTTTTATATATGGCTCACCTGTGTGAGAGAGTAAGCAGGCAGCATAAATGTCTTACGTTTCAGTGCTGACAATATTCCGTATACCTGTGGATGTTTTTATAGAGAAGTTTGTTTATTTGAAAGAAGCTAAGCTGTGAATCATGTAACTAAATTATTTGCTACACGAAGATGTATTAGAGCAAGCAGTAGTTCTAGAGCAAAGAAGAATATCGGAGTCAGATACATTATATATTTAAATTTGTGGTTCTGAGAACAATATTTGCAAGTGTTTCTCTTGAACAGTGGAGTGGAAGACAGGAAAAAATGGTAATAACCTCTAACTCATTCAGAGTTAATCTTTGTGTAGTCAAATTTCTTTCCCTCCTTTGTCTTTTGAGGGTAGAGGAGGAAGCTTTGATTTGTTTTGAAATGTGATGCTTTTCGTCCTACGCAGTTGGAGGTGTATTATAAAAGCCAGTTGCCTTTGCTATATCTAGGCACAGATGTGCAGTGAAAGAGAATTAAGAATTTATTATAAGTGATGCTCCTTAAAAGTGGTGTTTTTAGTATAATATCTTATCCTGATCCTTGAAGGGCATTGGAGAGAGACACCGAGGTGTTCTAGAATCTTGGCGTTCTCAGACCAGCCCTGCAGGGCCTTCTAGAATAATCACTGGTGCCTGAGTCATGGTTTATCCTTCATGATGATTTTATAGATGGGACTATTTCTGTCACATTTCGATATTTCATGATGAAGTTACTTCTAGATGGTTTGCAGGCAGAGAAACTAGGGTTGGTATTTCTCATATCAAGAGACCTTACCTTTCTTGACTAAAGGTTTGGAAATCAGTTCTGTGCCCTTCATAAAGTCAAAATTAGGGATTTGACAGAATTAAAATAAAGCAGATCCAAAAGTTAGCTACTTGGGCGTGCACGTCTCAAGGTTACAGGAGGATTTACTGTTTTTTGCCTTAGTATTGCACAAAGGAGGGGTCTTATGCATAAATAGTTGCATCAGTGTGCTAGTCTGTTAGGTTATACACTACTCTTATAGTTCATAACACAATTTCAGCACATGATATCAACTTCATATTACAAAACTTGCAATGAAATTAAAGTGTTTGCCTGCTCCCTTTCCCCAGCCTACTTACCCAAACCAAGTTTCTGAAGTTGTAGTACGAGATTTTAAGCTGCTGCTTGGATTGAAGCCATTTCTAGAATGAAATCAACAAAGCCAGAGCTTCTTTTTCCCCCAATTAAATACGAAATCTTTTAACTTTCAAAATGCAACTCAATGGCTCTTTTGGGCCTGACTCATCCCCTTGTTTCAGTCTCCCTTGCAAAAGACTGCCTGTGTCAGCTTAATACTGCTTCCAAGTAATGGTGATCTGTTATCTTACAAATATTTTTGGATTCTGTCCTGCCTGCCAGTTCAGAACTAGTCAGGCTCAGAGCACGAGAATTCATCTCCAGCATGGTGCTGGACATCCAGCCACGGGTGGACTGCATGACGTCCGTGCTCCCTGGGGCTCACCTTCTCTTGTAGGTCTCAGTCGTAGCACCAAAATTGTGGAAACAGCCGCAACTGCATTTTTGTGGTACAGCTCAACTGAGTTCTTGCAGGTTTATCTGTATGGGAAACCTGCTGTTGTGATTTGCCCAAAGCTGTTCTGGTAGTCTTCAGAAGAAAGAGGTAAAATTTTAGGACCTCCTCATTGCTGAGTTTGTGTTGGCTCTTCAGGCTGCCAGTGAGTGAGAAGTGCAGTGGTTGACAATTTTAGCCAATAGTAATCCAGCGCCTGGAACACTGAATGTAGTGAGCTGGGTTTCAAAAACCTGAATAACGTAGAACTGGCTGTCAGCTCTGTGTGTTCTGGTGCGAGTTGCTTACCCGTGTTTTGCAGAGAAGATTGAAGAAGGAGCTAGTTAGACAGCCACGGGATTCAAAGGGATTAGGGATGCTCTCTAGCCAGTGTCAGGTTTGCATAGAATTGTTTGACACACGACTTTCCAACATGCAGTCAAACGAGGAGGAGCTCTTACAGGCAAGAACCTCTGTAAACTTGTAATCCTCATTTCATTTGTGTATTCGTCATGTGTTCTGAGATAGGTAGTGTAGAAAAATACCGTAGTGATATTAATTACTCTATCATAATGAAAAAACAAGCAAACAACACCCCCC
>NW_010396147.1:18677-18980 GCF_000710305.1 Buceros rhinoceros silvestris
TCCTGAAGGAGCTACTTAGAGTGCTTAGCTAATTTGTTCAGCTGCAAATTAGAGTTTGAGAGCTGCCTGTGCTCAACATCCTGCTTGGGAAGCAGGAGAGGTGGGCAAGATACTCAGAGTTCAGTGCTCCTCAGCAAGTATCACTGCTTGTACCTCTGGAGTGTGGGAAGAAGAGTGATAGGCCACAAGGAGGGGAGTCAGAAGACAACTCTGAACTTGGACCCAAGGACCCCCACAAAGAATGATGCCAGAACATCAGTCTCCCTACAGCGATTGCCTGGACTGGCTACTGAAGAGTCATTT
>NW_010396147.1:19082-29582 GCF_000710305.1 Buceros rhinoceros silvestris
TTGGAGACTACTCCCTACTCAGACAAACAGGAAAAGCAGCTCACAGACTGAATGTTAAAGATACTAATAGTGTTAGGAGCAGAACTCCAGACTGTGCTTCCATTCAGCAAATTCAGGTCTGGGGCAAAAGCATTCAGATATAATTCATTGTCTAGCACACCCAAAGTAAGTGCATTTAATATGCACACACCCCTTGGTGTTTTATTGCTTGTGCTTTCCACACATGCATCCTGACTTCCTAATTATCATTCTGTCCTGCTCTTAGAGCTTTGGGACTGTACCCCGAGTAGGTGAGGCTGCTGAAAAGGAGAGGGAGGAATGGGGAAATTTTAATGCCACAAGACAGAAGGCAGTGTGGGAACTTAACAGTAATTTACTGTGAGAAATTCTGAAGCCCTGTTAAATCTATTCGTAATACATTCTGAATAAATAGCATTCAGTCTGGAGGATCATAAGAGATCCCACTTCCCTGGTGATGGTGCAGCCACAATGATGTGCCACCAGGACTTGTGCTGCAGCACATGGTGTTAATTTTATCCTTTGGAGGAAGGGACTTACCTGCTTTATGTACCTGCAGCACACTGCAAATGGACCCCTTTGCCGTGCTGCCGATGTGGGAGAACAACCGACAAAGCAAGGAGTTAAATGTGTCTGAGCTCTAATTCTCTGTGGTGTTAACAGAGATGCAGCTATTTGAAGTATCAGCTAAGTGCATGAGAAAAAAAATTGATTTCAGAAGTAAAATGACCAAACTGGAAATGCAGAGATAGCCTGCCTTGTGTTGTGACGTGGATGAAGGCTTTGGCAGTACGTCTACCTGGGTTTTGAATGTTTTGAGTACAGTAGTAAAGAAGATGCTGCTTTAGTTTGAGAGTAACTTTGTACAAATGTAAAAGTCAAACAAGCCCCAGTACAAAAAGCTAAGTGTAGAATAAAAGCGTAACTGGAAAAATGGCATGGACAGGGTCACTGTAAGCAAGAGTTTTGTGTGTGAGTAATAGGCAACCTCTGTTGTTCAATAATCAAGCAAAAGGAAGCTCAGATCCAGTAAATACTGATGGGTTTTGCAGATTCTGTAGTTGAAATACCTGAGTGTATGTGCTGATGTCAGACAAAATGAGTGACTTGTTTGAGATCAAAGTTTACCCATCACTCATTAACCTTTAATTAGCTTTTCCCTGGGTCTCTGTGTGTTCTTGGAAGGCTGGTTGTAAGTTATTGTACACAACTGGCTGTGAACCATTTTGGCCTGAAACAAAACTGAGAACCAAAGGAACACAAGAAGAGGTGGGCAGCGGTCCATCCGTGCGCTCCAGGTGGTGGGGAAATAACTGCAGAGCATAGAAACTCAAACTTTATGAGGAACCCCGGAACAAAAGGTATTTTATTGATCTCATTTTCCAGTAAGAGCATCATTTAGTGTCGTCTTCTACCTTTCCAGTTGTTTCCCAGCCTAAAGACATCCAGGTCATTTTAATGTTTTCTGCGAAGAGATATCTGAGGTTTCATTTGGAAAGTATCTGTGTGACTTTCATAAACTTATTTTAGAAGTTCTAGTTTCTCTACCCTCTTCCTTCCCTCCAAAACAAAAAAAAAAAGAAAAAAAATAAAGGAGGGCAAGTGGGAAGATGACTATTGGCACATCAGTCTTCAGTTAAGTCATTATCACAACAAACTTAATTTTTAGGCTTCTAGTGATTTTCTTTTTTTTTTTTTCTTTACACACAGGGACCCTGCTAAGGGCATGGCATATTGGGTACTGAAGGGTTAAATAATCTTGCTTGGGAAGCAGCTGGGCAGTTTACGCTCCGTGCTGGGCTGTACAAAAATACTTTTCCTTTGAAGTATGGGGAGGAGTGGCTAACGGTAAAACCTGGAATGGGGTTGCAGCTAACCGTTTGTAGTGGGCTTAGCGTGGAGCAGGCAGCTGCCCGCAACTGCAGCTGGAGGTGGCAGAGAAGGTCAGGGTTTCTTTCACTCTCTCCTCCAGCGTCTCAGTGTGAAGGCCTTCTTTTTTGAATTCTTCAAATGCTATTTAGTTCTTGGAAAATTCTTGGATTGGGACAGGTTGCAAGAAATACGGGTTAAAAATATCCTTTCCCATAAAGGCAGGCCAAATATAGGGGGCCTACTGGAAGTTTCTTGGCTGCATCTGATTTGATATGGTACACGCTGCTGCTCTCTGGGGTGAGAAAGATTCACCTCCACTGAGTGGTAGGAAAAAGGTCAAACTCTTTTGAACAATGTGTGTTCTGGAAGGAGCTTTCGGAAGTCCTTTTTTCCTCAGTTTGCTAGAACCTGTGAAATCTTGGACCTGCTGCCATTCCTCAGGCATCCCTAAACTCCTAGTTTAGCAATAAAACAGCCGATGGGAGGATGGCAGTCCTGGCACTTGCCGCGGATAGCTGAAACAATTGGAAGACATCGTGTTTGTAAGAAAAGCCAACAGGTTTACAGTGATGTGCAGCAGGAAGCCGCCTCTCTGTTGTAAAGAGCGTGCTACGTAGATGTGAAAGACGCTGCTTCTGAAGAGCAGATCCCGTAACAGATCAAACCTGGTGCAAGCTGGGCTCCAGTGCACCTGCTGTTCCCTGCCACTGCCAGGGGTAGTTGCTTTCTGGTTTTCGAGGGTAATACTTTGTCTCCTGATAGATAATTTCTTGACAATATTCATATGCATTTTTTCAGAAGGTCTGAATCTGAGAGATACCGTTGTTGCCATTACATTGAAACTGAGGAAAAGAAATTTACTTTGCCACTGAAGGGGCAATCAAAAGGAGTTTACCCACCAGCTGCTGAGGGGTATGGTTAAAATGCATCGCTGTTTCTGTTGAATAGATGACGATAGTGCTGTATGTCAGGTCTCCAAATTTCGAGTTAAATTTATATTAACTGCCCTTAATAATCCTGTCCTTTCACCTTTCCCCGTTATGGGTCCGACACTTAGCTGTTGGTAGGATCTCCAGGTTTATTTCTCTGCTGCTCTGCCACTCTTCACTTTCTAACTCAGCCTTTTTTCTGAGCACAAAAGGTGTCAAGAGTTTAATTGCTAAAATAAGCAGAATTTTCCTCTAGGGTTTTCACTATTGTGTGAGTTATATAGAGCAATCTGTCCTTGAAATGCTCGCTTATTAATACCTGAAGTCCCATGCTTTCCCATTTAACAATTCAAGCACCAGGGAAAATATACAGTAATATAGACCTAAGAATCTCAGAAAAGAGATTTCATCCCAAATCTTCTCTTATATTCTACACCCAACACTTTCATTTTCTAGAAAGTGAGAGTAAGTGCCATGGCAGAAGTGAAAGTAAAAGGCCCCAGAGTTGGATTTTGGGAATATTGTATTTTGTTTTATTTTTTTAAGAAGCTGCTACCTGAAAGATCCCTGATTGCAAAGGAGAGTTGCCTGACCCCTTTTGTGCTGGCTGCGCCGGTCTTTCTGCACGGCTTTTCAAGTGCAGGAGTCAAAGAAAACCTTCAGTTTGCCATGTTTGATGATTTGTGATAATTTACACACTTCAGTTTGATGACCAGGATGTTTCCCACTTCTGTGTCACCAGGGACATAAACTGATGGGCCTTCATATTATGATTAAATATGCTGAACAAGGTTTGGAGAACTGAGAACACGGTGGCTGGCGTGCGGCAACCTTGCTTTGCATCGCTGAAGGACTAACGATGAGTTGTCACACTCAACTACTTACTAACGGGAGGGAAGATGTAGCCTGTCCACATGTAGTTCTGGTGGTGCCCGTGCACTGGCTCTGTCCCTACACATCTGCCTCTTGGGGGACGCGGGGGGCACACGCTGTCCCAGCATGCTAACAGAGCTGCTCTCGGACAGGAACGGGTGCTGCTGCCTTTCCAGAACTGTGCAGGCAAAGCAGATATTATCGCCCTGGCCCTGGGGCACAAAATGGAAAGATCAAAGCACATGGCAGCAGCACACAGAGGCTCTTCAAAGCCCGTGCAGGGCAGGATTGATAGCGAAAAGGAGAACGCTTGCTGATGTAATCACAGCCTGTGAGACAGGTTGCCTTTTTTCCCCCTTGATTTAAACAAAGACAGTCCTTGTTTGTTTAGAGGGTGAAGCTATGGCCCAGCGACGGAGCAGGGTACCTGCGCAGCAGGCAGCTCAGGCTGCCGAAGGCGCTGCATGCAGATTGCCGTTTTCCTCCTCTGGCGATGCTCAGCTTCCGCAGGTGGCGTTTCCCCAACTTGTGCGTCCATGGGGGATGAAGTAGCAAAGGGGCAAAGGAAGGAATGCTTGTTTTCGGGATATCTTTGTTATTAAACCATTTCATTTTCTCTTGGGAAGTCCAGTTAAAAATTTCTGGGATTTGTGCAGAAAGCAGTTGGGCGCAGGCAAGGTAGAGGTGGAGGGGAGGGATAAGCCTTGTCCACTGTCAAGAAGCACGGGGTTGTTCGGCCACAGAGCGTGAGTGGGAAAGTCCCCCTCGTGCATGTGGGAAGGGAGGAGGAGAGGTGTGACTTTTCCACGACAGATGGGCACTGATGGAAGGAGTCTCCAATCTTCTCCTTCACAAACGTCACTTCTCTTCCTGTGCTGCAGCTGCAGAAGTGTTTCTGAAGCTCCGTTTTGATCATAAAGGGGAGCAATAGAAAACAGCTTTTCTAAAGAGAACCTGGTGACATTGCTGCTGAGAGCATGGTTGTGCAGCTCCTCCACCCAAAGGTGTATCTGTACAGTGCATGGCAAATGACCCCAGCTAATAAGTCTGATATCCTCAAGCTGTGTGACCTTGTGGGCACGACACAAAGCCTGGATGAGTAAGTACTGCCAGAGCGGCAGCGTCTCTTAGTTGCTGCAGTTGCACTGATTTTGTGCGTTTGGAGCTCAGGCAGAATGGGCTCTCTGCTTGGATGGTGAGCAAAGCCTGCGTGTGTCAGCTCCTGGTGCAGTCTTAGGGTATGTCTGGTGACAGAGGGCCTGAGCCAGTTGCTGTGGGAGGGAGAGCTGTGCCTCTTAGCCTCTGGGAAGCTGTTAACTCAAACTGAAAAATTTCTTCACCGTTCTGCATTGTTTCACTTACTGATTGTTTTGGAAGAAAAATCTAATGGGATTATCTCAGTTCGAAAATGTATTTCAGGATGCCAGAAACCACAGTGGTTATTTCTACCTGGCAAAATCTCCAGCTTTCCTTCTCCCATGGCCATAAGACTATTTTCAGCGCAGTTCAGATTAGTACCCAAAACTGTGGTGCTCTGAAGTCTGAAAAACTACCACGAGGGAAAGGTGACTGCATACATCGTTAACTTTCGTGCTTCATACCAGGGCCGAAGCTACATTTGTAGTCTGATAAATCAGTTTATTACCTTAACAAGAGGTCCCTGCTCAAAAAAGGGGTGCATTCTCTTTATTGTGGAGTATGTGGGATGATACCAGCATTCCTATGTTGTCTCATGTGGAAATCTCTCTGTTGACATCAAAACTTCTTCCCTCCACCCCCCTGAATCTCTCCTCTGCCATGCTCCTTCCACAGATGTGTCTTATTTGATACTTGACACTAGCAGAAAGAGCTTCAATACACCTGAAACACTCCAATTTTGGTTTCTAGTTACCAAACCTTCAGGCACCAAGAAATTTGCACATCTTACAGAGGTCTGAGATGGGCTCTGACATGTACTTTTGTTACTGCTGCAGGCACTTTACCCTCATGGTACGGAGAGGATAGAGAAAAATTCTGGGCTGGGAACGCTAGCAGTTTCCATGACTTTCTGGGAGCTTATGCATCTGCTAGAATATATTTTCTTTTTGGGAATCCCACCCAGATATGTGGGGACAGGCTGTTCCAGTCTGTTGTAGTAGACAGCAGCTAATAAAGCAGAGGGGTTTCTCTATGCTCAGAAGAATGAATTTGGAGCATTCTGCCTCGCTTTTGCTTCTAGTGAGCAATAGCATGCAAAAAGAGGCTTTAACTGAGTCCGGTGCGCTCTACTGAGTTGGCGCGGCCACTTCTGTCAGCAATATCCATGGCCTTGTGATTCACGCAACCAAGTGAGTTAACACAACTGCCGTGCCAAGTTAACCAAAAAAATTCTTCTGCCCCCACAACTATCTCTGGCAGAAGCCAGCAGCAGATGCTTGTGAAGGGGTGTAAGGTGGGAGCAAGCACACGGTGAGAATTCTGAGGAATGTGCTTCCAGCCTCTACCAGCTCATGGCTCAGGACTTCTCTTAGCATCAAATAATACCGGGGAGCCCTTGCTGGTTTTTTTTTTTTCCCCTTTTCCCCTGATCTGTTACTTTGCTTTTAGCGTTCTGGTCTGAATTTCAGAGGAGGATCTCTTGGGTTTGAGGGCCTTCTGAGGGTGGCTGTATACCGTGACGCTGTACTTACCCGCGATTGTGGGGAGCGAAGCAGTCGGAGGAGAGTGTGGAGCAGAGGCCCAGAACAACGGTGGTTTGGCACATGGGGTGGGTACCTGGTTCAATTGCTCATTAACAGGAACGGAGAGAAGACAACTCAGTCTCCAGGATTTTTCTCGTTCTCTTACTGTTTAGCATAAGTTCTGTAGAGTGTGGGTTGTTTTTTTTTTTTGTTTTTTGGGGTTTTTTTTTTTTTTTTTTTTTGAGCAGTGGAGTTTTTTTGCCACTCTTGTTTCCATTAGAGCTTACAGGTACTTTATGCCAACTAACAATATGTATGTCATCAGATTGCCAGCTTGAAACTGGTTGAGCTGCAGGGGAAAAAACGTTGCCAGGAAGTAATTGTTCTTTCTGTCTCTGTCTCAATTCTGTGCGGCAGCTGCCTGGTCTTCAGCCGCTGTTAATGTTCAGAGTGCTTTGAACAAAGCGGCGTTGGGCTGATGTAACTTCTTCTCTGTCAGCCGTTCCCTCTGAAGCCATCTTTTGTCTCGATGCCATGTTGTAACCGTTCACGTACTGATGCATGAACAGGAAGCTGATGATGATAGTGAGCAGATGAGTTTGGTCCTGAACAGGTTTCACTCAGGCTCCAGCTCGAGGGAGTTTATTTAGGAACAGAGCTGTACCACCATCATCTGCAGTGTCTGATTTCTTCATTCATATTTTCTTTTGTTTATGAAGCTGGAAGGGGTTATTAATCTAGAAGAGGATGTGCTATCTTTTTTTATTGAACAGCTGTATTGGAGATAGAAAAGCAGGGATTCCATCTGTCACCTCTTCATGCAAAGAGGAGTTTACGTGAATGGCTGTATTTTTATTTTTGGGATTGTGAGTGCTATCACATTTGATTAGAGGTGATGGTCTCTCATTTGTTGCCCTGTTTGTGACAAAGCAGATTCAAATGCATCCTGAAAATGCTGGGGAAGATAAATTATGGTGCTTCAGGTGACAGTGAATGGGGGGGTGGTACAGAGAGGGAGAACTTTCCCCACCACGTTTTAAAGCATGCTACCTTAGACTGCTGACAAAGCGCACCCTTAAAGCCTGAAATGAACAGCGATGATGTGGTGGAGGTCTTGGCCTTTTTGACATGGACTAGGAGAGGATAGCTAGAGGAGCTTGTCAGCTGAAGTACCAGCGAGCGTGTGTCCACAGTGCACAGTATTCATGCCCAGCAGAGCAAACTAGTTTATAAAGTTAGTTACCGAAAGGTGATGCTAACTTGCACAGAAAACTTTTGTTAGTCTGGGTGAATGTGTTAAACGTGGAGTTGAAAGCTAGTCCTGGGCTGACGTCCTTCCAAGAAGATTGTGGGGGTAAGGGGCTTACTCCTCAACGACAGGAAAACTGTACTCGTGATACTCCTGGGCCTGAAACTGCTCCCTGCTCTGGCAGTAAGAGGCAGATTTGAGTCAGTAATACATTAACTTAGCACTAGAGAAGCTGTGAAGGTTTGGGGCTCTCCAAAATGTGGTAGAGGATGTTTGTGCCAGATTGTCTGTCTGAAGACTGATGATAAATATTTTTGCTTGCTATTATCTACCTGACAGAGGTTGTACAAGGTATGATAGTCACTGAAGCATCCTAACCACAGCTCTTCTAACACAGCTGTGTTTTTTTTAATGTGGCCTTTGGTGCTCATAATGTATTAGCTTTCTATAGATACATAACTAATCTATTTTCAAAATGCCTGATGAAATGAATAGACTCTTTACATATATTTTAAAAAATGAGCACCAACAATTATCTAAATATTACAGGCAACATTAGCAGTTCCTTGGCAGAGGACTACAGAGATGTGGTTGTGCGTGCGGTTGTTCTCTTCACAACGCCTAGCCTTTTCTGTTCATTTTTGTGATCGGGTACAGAATCCATTCCTTGTTTTTATTTTTGCGTATGTCACATTTTCTGCAGACCCTGCTCAGTTTATCTCTGGTGAATGTGCCACTTAAGGACCTTTGATAAAGGGATTCTCCCCAACAGGTCCACAGCTGTACATACAGTGGGTTGTGTATCAGTGCTGATCGTGGTCAGATCTTGGTTAATTGTAATGCAGGCTGGAGGCATGCACCAGGAGGTACAAAGAGGGATCGTAAAAGACTTCCCAAAGTTGTTGCTAAGATTTCTTCTTCTTCTTAAGAATAAAGTGTATTCTGAAAACCTTACCCTGGTAAAAGTAACACTGAAAATCTTGTTTTAAATTTCGGACTGTTAGTATCAGGAAAGGCCCAGAGAGCAAAGCAAAATTCAGGCTTCAAGAGCTTGAATGTGGTGTGTAGTTCAAGTCAGTGCAGTGTAAAACTGGAAAGGGAGACTCGAAAAAAGAGCAGTGAGATCACAAGCTGTGGGTCAGCCTCATCATGCGGTGGAAGACTGAATCTTACCGGCTTGGAAAAGAGGCTGCTGGCAAGAGCAGCCTTAAGTAAAGTCTGATGTAGAGTGACTGAGGAACAATTGTTGACTCTCCCTTGCAGAACAAGGACCATCAGAGTCTACTTAGTGAAATTCACGTAACAGCTTTAAAGTTAGCGGAAGAATGCCTATTTTTAAAAGAGTAAGTTGTGGTACTTGCTGTAGGATGCTGTAAAATGCAAAGCACGGGCATCATCTGAGAGGGATTAGGCAAAATCATGGCACACAGATGCATTGCTTACTCTTAAACACAGTGTTCTAGGTGAAGCCTGAGCTCTGGAAGCCTTCTAATCACGGATAGCCTTAATTAAGGGGCTGTATCAAAAGAAGAATCATTCTGTATCTGTTCTGCTTTTCCTATTCTCCAAATGTCTGCCACTGTTAGAGATAGGATACTCTGCTGGTTGGATTTTTTGGTCACACCCTGTATGGCTGTTTTTATGACTTGCCCAACATTGCATAGAACTTTGTGGCAGAGGAAGCAATCTGGTCTCTTGGGAAGCATTCAGCTGCTTTAACCGCAACATTATATTTTCTTTTCTCATAGTATCTTACCTCATTCACTGCACTGTCCAATTTTTCTAACATGTGGAGGACACGTCCTGCAGGGTTTGGAGAACTTGTCCTATGAGGAGCGGCTGAAGGAGCTGGGACTGTTTAGTCTGGAGAAGAGGAGGCTCAGGGGGGACCTTATTGCTCTCTACAATTACCTGAAAGGAAGTTGTAGGGAGGTGGGGGTCGATCTCTTCTCCCGTGTTAAGAATGACAGGATGAGGGGGAATGGCCATAAGTTGCGCCAGGGGAGATTTAGGTTGGATATTAGGAAAAATTTCTTTACAGAGAGGGTTATTAAGCATTGGAACAGGTTGCCCAGGGAGGTGGTGGAGTCCCCATCCCTGGAAGTGTTTAAGAACTGTGTGGATGTGGTGCTGAGGGACATGGTGTAGGGACCCTGGCAGTGCAGGGGTAACGGTTGGACTCGATGATCTCGAAGGTCTCTTGCAACCAGATGATTCTATGACAGCACTCATTCGCCCTACACTGCTGCGTTCTTGGAGTACAGTTCAGACCATTAGTTTCCCAGTCAGTGAGGCGTACCTCAGTGGTGAGGTGTGCCAGCTGTAGATACACAGCACTGAACCCAAGCCAATAAGCTTTGCTGGACTCATTGTTTGGACAAAAAAGCTTAGGTAAATTTTAAATTTTAGAAACTTCTGGTACCTTGTCGTCCCCTCCCCTGCGTATATTAAGTGCTGTAGTGTGATAAGTGTGTACTTTAATATGGTGTCAGAGGAGAAGCTGAGGAAAGCCCTTTTTTTGTACAGTTCTGTAAAACAGTGAAGTTTTGCAGTTCTTTATTAAAAATTCAGTGGAATTATGTTCTTGGATCCAGGAATTAACCCCTTTGTAATAAAAGGGGAGTGCATAAGGTCAGAATTTCATAATCTTTTATAATTGTTAATTTGACTCCAGATAACGTAAAATGAAACCTTCAGGCACCAGGCACTAAGTTTCTGCAGACACCTTTGGAAGATGGAGAAGCACAAAGGACCGATAACTTCTGGAGTGCAGGAGAGTGTTCTGGCTGAGGAAGTCGGAGCACGGGCGGCGAGCAGCGGGTGAGGCGTATGGTGTACGGAGCCGGTCGGCTCTGTCTGATGAGAGTGCTCTGAACAATGCACTGGCTGAGCTGTGGAG
>NW_010396147.1:29722-33910 GCF_000710305.1 Buceros rhinoceros silvestris
GAAGCTGGGTATTTGCTGTGCAGGATAAAACACATGGAGACCAAGAGAAGGGAGGAGAATTCCACAGTATGTGGAATGGGAGTGTTTGCAGTGACTGTTTCAGCAACATGCTACGTTCGAATTGAGAATAGCTTTTTATTTTGAAACCTTCCTCCCCACTGCAGGACATTCTTCAGGGGTGACTCAGGGGAGAGCTCATCTCTAAAATGGTTGCCAGTTGCCACTTGGAAGACGACGGAAGCCACAGGCTGCCATCAGGTGGCTGTTCTCAAGAAGGGCGTTTTTCCCCCAGTGGGTTTGGGTGTTTCTTCCCATTTGATGATGCAGGTCTCAGTGTTCCCCGAATTCCCGTAACAGAAGACACTGAAAACAGTCCAGTTGCCCATTACTTTATCTGAAATGGAGAACCCACTGCAGCAGGTATTCTGTTTTATGGGAAAAATCCGTTCAGCCTTAATCTGTGTCCAGGGACAACTCTTTGCCCCTGGTTTATGTGCCATAATACTGGCAACTGTTTTTTTTAAAGTACTCAATTTCTCTCTGGGCAGGGACTTCTTGTCCTTTTGCTGTGAATGAGGAAGTTAAGCAGAGGGGGAGAGGAGTGATTTCTCTACAGTCGTAAAGGGCAGCGACTTCCCTGGAACAGAAATCCAGCCACCTCCATCCTCCGCGAGGTGAGATTCGGTGACCAGACTCGGCTGTTCTCTCCACCATGGCGTAATGCAGCAATGTAACGCAGTCTGCCTGTGTGATCCTGGGTGCACCCAGATCAGGAGCCACCGCCTGAGGAGACTGGACACAACAGAGGATGGCCAGCGTCTCCCCAAGAGCCGCGTTACTTACACCAGGGGCTCAGAAGCATTGAGTGGCCTTGAGAGATTCCTGGACCTGTGGGGCTGAGGGGGATGTCAGAGGAGATGACAGAATGCCTATTGTAGAGCCTCATCTCTAGTTGCAGCAGAGGCTTTGGCTCCACCTGTATTTCCATTTTAAATAGGTTGGAGAAATTGTGCTGGTATCTGTTATGACATTGGACCTGACAAAAGAATTGTATATAAAAACCTTGATGTGATGTTTGGGCTTTGCCCGGCGACTGTGAGTGCAAAGCAGGGGCAGAGCATGAAGGAGGTTGTCGAGGCAATTTCTTCAGAACTTGATGTTGAAGGAAGAGGAGACAATCTAGAGGCAAACTGGAGGCTGTAGGCTGTACCTGTTTGGAGACCTGAGCTTTCAGAACCAGTTGGCTCCTTTCCCTCACACCTTAAAATGTTTTCACGTGGTCAGAAGTCATGAATTGGAAACAGATACGCCAATGAGTGCTATGTTGTCAAACCGAAAAAGAGGTCAAGTGATAGGTCTTGGAGAGGAGACTTCAGGAAAATCTGGAGCACAAAGTGGGGGAACTGGGATATTAGAAGGCACGTGGCAGTCTTCAATTTGAAACAGAGCTCCTGTGAACTTTACCTGTTTGTGGATTGCTCCAGGAGGGCTTATAGAACATAAACACAAATCTGACCAAATGCTAAACTTTGAAAAATGTTTTAAGATGAATCTCATTGTTTTCAGATAGTAACAAATATTGTAGGTATTTTCTTGAGCATTTTTTAGTTGCTGCAACATAAGCTAAACGGGAGAGTGCTTTGTAATTTATGGTAAAGTTCAATACAAGAATATGATAATTATCTTCAAGTCACCTACTTATAAATGTGGAAAACTTAAAGGTTAAGCTTCAGCAAAGTGCGTGCAAAGGTAAGAGGTAAGGGGAGGAATCCAAAGCAGTTTAAATCTGTAGCAGCATAACAAAAGTGTAGTCAAGACCCGTAATACCCATAGCGATTTCAGTATTTTTCTTCCTCTTACGTCATGAGAGAGATGTGTGAAGGGCTTTGCAGAAGACTGTGACTGAACAGGGGGCTAGTGAGTGTTTTGTGTTAGAGGAGAGAGCAAAGACGGGACAGAGTGTGCAGCAGCGCAGGTAGTTTCCTATCGAGACAGAGGAATACATAAGATTCCTTTGAAATAACGCAACACAGAGGGAGCAACTGAGAGAGAATATGGAGGAGAAGACAGGAAAAATCTAGTCTGGGTGCTGAGAGGAGCAAATGCAAGAATCTGACCTCTCTTGGGCCTGTACTTCTGGGATGTGCTACTCGTTACTCCCACCGCGCAGCTGAGAGCTGCTCTCTGAAGCACAGCCTCAAAGAGATGGTGGTCTTGGTTTGTTTGGTTTTATTTTTTATTTCCTCCAGAGAGTAAGCCATGCTAGGAGTGCTCACAGAAGGAAACAAACTTAGTATAGAGTGCTTCAGTTCTCAAGGAAGTTCTTCTCTGGGGTACTCAGTATGTTGAAGACATGGTGACAAATGCCCAGGTAAGCACCACAGCTCCGTGTTTGGCCATCGCTTTGTGTGGGATAGGCGGAGGTCAGTTCTGCTGCGTGTGCACAGCAAATTCCTTATTCTTGCTCTCCTCTTAGAGATACAAAACTGAGGAAGTGTTCAGTATGTCAGTTTTTCAACATGTCCTTGGCTTCTGCCTCTTAAAACACTCTGGTGGTGATGCAACTTGTGTGTTGAATTTAAGTCTGCTGGAAACAAGCTTTCTTTTTTTAATCAACCTTAGCACATCGCTTTGAAAGACACAAAATGAGTATTGTGTTTTAGGCAGCTAAATATGCCTTACCACAGTGGAGGCCGTCAGTATTTTCATCACAGTTCAAAGACTTCTGAGAGCATCTTTTGAGGCACAGGCTGAAGGAGCTTCCGTGAGCCAGAGATTGAATGGTTTCAGGAAACTTGGAAGAGCTTTTATGTAAATATTCAAAGTATAGTTCATATGCTGACCTGAGAAATAGGGTACATCTTTAGGGTATGAACTACTATACTTCAGCCTTGAAAAACTTCTCTTGTGCTGACTAACAGGAATGAAGGTCTAAGACTGTATCGCAGATTTGTCTTCTGCTTCCTTGGTGGTACTTCCAGACTGACTTTCACTCAAGGTGGCAATCAAGAACTTCCGAAGTATTAAAACCTTCCTTCCTGTTGACCTTTGTATTGCAGTCCAGAGGATTTTTTCAGACCATGTAACTCTGTCATTTGAATTTTCGGTCAAGCTACCGTTGTCTGCTGATATCAGCTGAAACTTCATGCTCCGAAGTGCCTGCTAAAGAAGTGTGTCTGATCATCCGTGGCAAGTGCCAGCTGCTTCCCTGCTTTGTGTGTTTTGGGGAAGAATCTAGACATGAGGTGGGAGGTGAATATAATGACATTATTTCCATCCTACCATCACCTGATAATCCAACAAGTGTATTTTGAAGTTCTGTCAGATAATTAAGCCACTTAGCAGTGGAGGTGGACAATCCTTCGTCTAGAACAGAGTAGCCCCTAGCTTCTGGGAACTATAAGAGTCAGAATTTTAATCTTTATTTTTTTGTTCTTAATAGAGCAATTTTTATTCCTCTTTGCTTTCTGATTTTACTTAATCTGTTAGATTTCACTGCTTGCATTTGCAGTTTCTTCTCCTGTGTTTGAGGACTAGGAGTTTAATTTTTACATGCCATCATCTTGTGTTCATTATTACAAAGAGCTAAAGTACTGAGAATTGGAATCTGTGGTGTTTATACGTTGGATTGTGATTTTTTTTTTTTTTTTTACACTAATGTTGCAAGTAGCTAGGAGTCTGTGTTATTATCTTGTATTTTCTCCAAGAAAAATGATGCATGCTTTGTTGGGTATTATTTGCAGGCAGTTTTTGTTGTGGGACTGTCTCCCAGGCTCCAACTGCAAAGATGTATGTGTATTTTCTGTGAGAATTAATGAAATTACTTCTGGCTGCGCATTTTCTGCTGCACCTTTTCCATTTCTGTTCTGCATGTAGCCATTGAGCAAAAGCTTTAATTTTGAACCGAGCAGAAAGGTGATCCTTGGTGCCGCCTTCTGCCTACTGCTGCAGTGATTCCACACGATGTATCTTGATGAGTTTAAACAGTTACAAGTATCTGAAGTTCAGAAACGGATGGGGAGAAGGGTTAAAAGACATCCCTTCTCTCTTGAGCTTTCCCTGTGGCAAAGTGCAAAGCTGCACTTTTCTGTGGCTGGCGAGAGCGGCTCCAGCACTACCCTCCATCTCTGAATTTCCCTGCAGCCCCGGGGGAAGCTGCACCTCTGTGGCTCTCACAGCTGCTGGACT
>NW_010396147.1:34032-44635 GCF_000710305.1 Buceros rhinoceros silvestris
ACTCTTTCCACTGGCCTCCCTTGGCAACCAGCCCTTTGAAGATGACCTCTTGCTGTTTGCCTGTTGTCTCTCTTGTGTTGGATTATAGATGAGAGGTTGGCACGGGGGGAGGGGGAGGAGATGGAGTGTTGTGCGTTTTAAGCCCCATTTCTTTCTGCATTCTCAACCCTTTTTTTTCTCTGTGGCTTTTACCTCTCTATGGATAAAATGTTGTCTTGCGTTTGGAAAATGGTTTCTGGCAGAAATGCACAGTTGCTGCTTGGCATTTGTGTGTAGGAAAAAGGAAGTTTGATTAGTTTTGTGCTGAGGACGTTGCATTCTTCTCGTCATGATCTACTCACATTAGTTCCCTTCCCCCATCCCTCTTTTTAAGGACAATATTATTCTTAGTTATAGGGCAGTGCTGTTGTGTGTCCCCTCTTCCCTCCCGTCTCGCCCCAGTGAACGCACCCTCTCGGAGACAGCACAAGGGTATCACCTTGTTAATGAAGGCTATGGTGGGAAATAACAGGGGATGCGCTAGAGCTCCCTGGCTCGGTTGCGTTTTGCAGGGACACCGACTGCTTTTGAAAATCCGAACAACCAGAATGCTGACGGAATCCTTCATGAGAGTCGTATAGCGGAACAGTAGCTGCAGGGTGAGGAGTAAGGTGCTATCAGGGATCAAACAAAGTGTAGGAATAAATGCCCAGTTTTCAGTACAGTGAGAGATGTCCTGGTGAGGTGTGTGAGTACCGAGCATTGTAACTAACAGTGTGTACGTGCTTGTACGAATTTCACCTTTCTCACTTTTTTTCTCAATGGTGCAATCACTTTAATCTCAATCTCTCTGAGGTTTCTTCAGCCTTTTTTAAAGTCTGGGCATGGAGAGCAGTGCTGTTGAATACTGATGAATAAAGTCAGGAGTTAGTTACATGTGTTAGGGGGTATCTTACAGCAAACATGAAGAAAGTGATGGGATGTGCCTGGGTGTGCAGCCCGAACACCTCAGTGCAGCATACCACCCAAAATTAGAAGAACAGCACGTGGCAGGTATCTGTGATCTCTGCATGTAGCTAGTTCATCCTTATCTGGAATATTGCTTTTTAATTGGCTCTCCTGGTATTATCTTCTCTTTGGAAAACAACCAGCAAGCCCAGCCTCTCTCCTTTCACCCCAGCTAGAAACAGTAAACAAAGGCCTAAGCTAGTAAAAGTAACAGATTATTCCCTCGGAAATAAGAGATTTTCTCTAAAAGACATCAGCATTTGTATGTGTTTTCAGTACCTACCTTCTTCATGTAATTTGTTTATTCTTATACAACCTGAGCAGTAGTTGGCCATGCAGATCATAACTCTGTGCTCTGTATTCCAGGAGCTACTAATGAGGGTGGTGTAGTCTAATCCATTTTGGTAATTGGTATACACCTAAGTTTTTCTCTGAAATAAAAGTATGATATTTACTGGATTTAATTCTGTGGTCTTCCTTCAGCCCATGCAAGAACATTTTCTTTGTGTGAGGTAGCTTCATCTGTTGCATCGGGACTTATAATTACATGTCCTTCTGTCAGGACAGATGTGCTTAGACCTTGGGTAGCAGATAGTATAACTGGTTTTGGGGTGCGAAGGGTGTAGGAAGGGAGATTGTGATGCTTGCAAAGCCTTCCAAGTGTTTTGACCCAACTATTCATTGATATGCGGAAGGATTTTGCTTCTGCACAAGCAGATAGAATGTGCAGATGAATAACTAAATAATGTTGGGGTTTAACCGATGGGTTTTTGACTGAAGCAAGATGAATCTAACCAGCAGACTTGCTGTAGAAAAGCCAGGACTGCCTGAACAAGCGTGTGTAGCTTTAGCCTGTCTTGTCAAATGGACAGGCTGGAAGAGGAGAGGGAAGGAAAGGAGAGATTGAGCAGACCAATATTTATTGAGGTGCTTTGCAGCATAAGCAATCCCCTACATTCTGTTCTAGAGGAATATTTATGTTATTTTTAACTTGTCTTTCTCTTGTTCTTCCCTACTCTTCTCCATTCCTCTAGTACAGTTACCCACAACTCTGAGTGCAAGCAAACCAGCTATGCTTTTTTAGCAGTTTGCTGCAAAATACAGAGAATAGTATCCTCTTTTGCCAGGGGTCCTAGAGCACTCTGGAGAAGCAAGTCAGCTCTTAAAACTCCATCAAGAACTTCCTGGAAAGCCAAGGTCTAGACCAGCTTATGTGTGTGTCAGAAAAATGAACTGTGCTGAGTTTGAAATTAGTCACAAATCAGTCTATGCATATAAAAACCTGTTGGTCTGGAGACTTACAGTACTGTGAAGTTTTGGGTGAGTATGAGATCTGTCATTCTTGCTAAACTTCCTTGCTGCAATAAAATCTGCAAACGAGTAGCTCAGATTTTTTTACAGAGCTGTGTGCTTTTGTAAGATAAAATACTACCTTCTCTGGTGAGTACACGTGTGTTTTGTCTTTTAATTTCCTCCTAACGCTCCTGGTATTTTCATCACATTTAATTCCTTTCCTAAGTGTGCATCGTGTGCCCTTTTGGCAATGGAATGTAAACGGGAATTTCTTTCATATGAAGAGTTTCAATCAACTGGGGGGTTTTTTGGCTGTCGAATAGTTACATTCATTCTTTTTTGGCCCCAAACACTCGCTGGGGTTGAACAAATAGACCCCATTATGTTGTACAATGTTTGTCAGGGTCTCTTCATACTTCCTACTTCATTTTCTGCTGGAAAACTCACTTGCGAAGTATTTGTAACTTCATATGAGGCCTTCTGCTTAAGCTGAGGAGATTGTATGGCACTGGCCTGATACTTGCAGTTTGAAGTCCCCACTTGAGTGCTGTGAGACAAATGCAGCTGTAAAGTAGTGAAATGTAAGGTAATCCTATTTTTCCCAGCCAGTAATGATTATGTCTAAAGTTCTGGCCATCAGTGCATTTTTGGGGTCTGTCTTTTTCTATATATAGGGCCGGAACTCTTTAGCTTTACTATACAGCTACGGACAGCTGCCTTCTGCCAAAGTAATCTATGAAGGTATCATTTTATCCCTGATTTTCCCTCCAGTTTCCCCTGTCCTTAATGGCATTATGCCTGCATCTTTTGCCAGCATCTTTCCACCCATTTAAAGAGGAAAAAAACACAACTATTAACATGACTTTGTTCCCCTTTGCTCTATGAATACTGTGGTAGGAGGATTCAGTGTAATCAAAGCACTGAAATTCTTGAGGGAAGAAATCTGCCTTCAAATTTTCTGGGGTACACACATCTTTTCATGGAGTTTTTGAGACCATTTGAAGGAAGGAGAGACCAGCTTTCTCTTCAAATGGGCTGGGAGCTTCCCTTGCAAAGTGTTTGGAAAAACCAGCGTCCAGGTGCTTTGCTGCAGTAGCTCACTCAGCTGCATAGCACGGGCAGTACATTCGATCTCTGCCTGCGCAGGGAATCTGGTGCAGATGTGCTGAATTTGCAGTGTTGTACACAGCTGTTACTGTGCATGTGCTGTGGGTGCCTGTAGCATCTCTCTGACTTGGGGCAAATCCAGCAGGAGGATGTCTGAAAGCACCCTGCTACTGCCAGGAGTGTCTTTCAGCTGGCAGCTTTGTTCCTCTCCTGAGGGATCTGAAGCTGGGCCATGGCACAGGTGAATGCTCACAAGCCCTTCACATACTCTGTGAGTCACAGCTGGGACATCCCTGTGTCACAGCAGAAAATGAGTGATGCTGCTTCTTGCTTCAGGCGGTGAGTGTGCTGATTAACTAGATCAGTGCCAAGGCCTTATGCCCTAGTTAGTAAAACCTACTCTGGCTGCTCTTCGAAGTTTACTGCTCCTTTTCACAGAATCTGGTGGGTTGTGTCTAGGACTGGCCTGTCTGCGTTGTACAATTTCACTGGCCTTTTCTGCATGGGGTTCGACAGCATATCTCTGCTTTTACATTTAATTACAGCATAGACCGGGTTTCTCATCATCCCTTTTGGAGTACTTCCTGGAGTGAAGTGGACTGTGAGAGGATTTCAGGAATGCTTGATGCTCTTACTATAGAGAAGGTTCAGTGGAAGCCACTTGTGGGCTCAGTACTAACCGCTGGGTCGAACCACACGGTCACAACTGATAGCCAAGAAAAGCGCACCGCTGAAATGCTCAGGTCCTCTAGTGTTACATTTTGTGGTGATCTGGTTTTTGGCAGGATATTCTTCTCCAAAACAAACAAAAAAAAGTCTGAAAGTGTAAAGAAACTGTCTTTTAATGGAGTTTTGTACTTGTACCTGAGGCCACACGTTCCTCTCTGCGCAGCAAGGCTGCATGGTCTAGAGGAGCACAGGGAGATGAGGACAGCTTTCACCTTTCCAAAAAGGGCTGCTGTGTTCCAGTTGCAGCCAGCATCAAAACATTGTGTTTTAGCAAGCTGCAGGGACACCTGCACTGGCTTTAACTTTTTTTTTTTTTTTAAAAAACCCCCTTCGTTTTTAGTTTTTGATTATGTGTTTTAGCAAGCTGCAGGGACACCTGCACTGGCTTTAACTTTTTTTTTTTTTTTAAAAAACCCCACTAGTTTTTAGTTCTTGATACTTTTTTTTTTTCCCCATTTGTATGGTTTTGGTTTGCTCATCTGTAATGGCATATTCTACTGTTGCCTTTTTCAAAAAGCACTGATACAGAGAAGCTACGGCCCAAGCCCTTTTTTTCTGGTGGGGTCTTACTGATGCTGGGTTGGCATATTGCAGTCAAGAACCTTAAATCACTCTTTTGGCAACAGGTTGCTCTGCCAGTACAGAAGAGTAGATGGAAATGGAGAAGTCAAGTTCTTCATTCCACTGTATTTGTAAGTGGTAGGTAACAAATGCAGTCTTGTGGTGGTGCCGTTGTATTAATAGCTGCACTATGCTGAAGAACAAAATCACAGTGGTGGCAACAATCCGTGGGAGATCTCTGTCAGGTGAGATGTCTCAAGTCTATCGTGGAGAATGAGTGCAAAGTAATTTTTGTAGTTCTTAAGAAGCAGTTTCTCTTTTAAGGAGTTAAGAAGGTAAAATTTCAGAGGGAATGCAGAAGTGAGCGTTGCTAACACTGACTTGACTGTTTTGCAGCCGTCTGGGTCTCATATTGATTATTTTAATATATTAGCTCTACTGGAACACTTTATACAATTAGTCCAGTCACTGTTCTCACTGGAGTGTAAGCCAGGTATCTTGCCTTTGCTCTAAAAAGGCTTACTTTGTGCCCTGATGGAAACCTCTCTAGATTACTAGTTTTTTCCACTCTTCCACGTTTTGGCCCTGTGCTCTGTTCCTTGTCACAGCTGAATTTCTTCTCACATTATTAAAGTGGAGAGTTGTTTTTTTTTTTTTAATAAGTAATGGCAGTATGTAGCAAAGGCTGAGTTAGGTTTGATCTTGTCACTGAAGTAGATTGAAGACAGAAATAGTTCTGCCAGTGTGCTCTAGATTTTCTTCCTTTAGGTGCTCATTTTATGTGATTTGGGCTCCACTAGTTTAAATTCCAAATTCCCACATTCTTTCTGTGTTTTCTTGCTGGTAGAAAGTAGGCTTGACAGGCGACGGACAAGTTAGGTGTTCTTCAGCAATGGGTTAATGCATGGGCAGTTGTTCCATGTCGAGGGGCTGTCAAATCTATAGCTCCTGCTGGGACAAAGCAGGGGCTTCGTGGCACAGGACAGGCTGGCTTCTAGGCTCGCTCGGTGCAAGGCAGTGTATGTGATGAGCTGTCTTCTCATCATTGCTCTGGCAGAAGCTTTGCATGTTTCTCATTGAATATGAGCTAGTATTCTGTAGCTGTTGGGTTTTTGTTTTGTTTTTTTTCCTCTGGTTAGTTGTCACTTAGTGGAAGAATCAATAGCTTTGTTCTGACTCTTACTGCTATAGTGAAAATACATCTCACTTAACATCCTTCACTTGCTTTCTAATGTTTTTTGAGTGGGAAACTGGCAACTTGCCACAAGTTCTTACTTCGTTTCTACTCTAAGCATCATTGCGTGCGTGGTATCTCGCAGGTTACTCATCTGAGTGCACTGAAAGATTCAGATTAGAGCCAAGTACTAAAGAAAAATGTTACGTAAAACCAAGTAATTTGCGGCAAACAGAGCTGGAAGAAAGGTCTTCTTCAGAAGAGATCTAGTTCTGTAGGAACAGGAACAAGGGCAAAGTGAATGCATTGTCATAACTCCATTTGCTCAGGTAGTTGGTTTTCGTAGTTTCACAAAGTCTGCATTTTTTGCAAGCAAGTATTCCAGAGTACGTATAAATCTGCCTTGACTGATGTGTCTGGTTCTGTTAGGGTTAGATCTTGCTATCAGAGACATTTTTAATGCTGATGAATAATTGCAGGCCATCTGAAACACACATCTCGTACATCCAAGACTATATATAGATGAGGAAAATTTGGGCAGAGGTTAGCTGTTAGGTACAGAAGGAAGCTGTTTTAGCAGTGTTATACCCAATAGAGTAAGCTGCTGTTGATGCTAACAAAACATTATAACTCCAGTGAAAGGTAAAATCTAGAATCTTCCAAGGATTCAAAATTGTGCTACTGGGTTAAGATGCATAACATTGCTTTTTATTTGAGACTGCAGACAAAATCCTGCCTTCTCGTGCTCTCTTTTATGGTCTTTAGGAGAGGGGTAGGTCCCCAGAGCCCTTCTGTGTTATTTTGTGGTCTTACGTGGTCTAGAATTTGTACTAACTTTGCCACTACAAAAGTATATTTCACTCTTGTCTGCTCCCAGCATGGATCTGAGCCATTTTTACATCTCTCTTTTATACTTTTGTCCTTTCTTCTGTTTGGTAAATTTTTACTTCTGTGAGTAGATTGGTTCTGTATGCTTGGAGGGATGGTAGTTGCCCAGAGGATGGGACGTGGGTGGTCATGCTAATGTCAGTCCCTCACTTAATCACTGCCCCCACAGCAGTGTAATTTCTGGTTGCTGTTGCAAAACCATGAGACTTTATTATACCTGGGTTATCCAAATCTTTCTCTCAAATACATAGCTAAACAGAGGGGAAGATACTTCAGTTTTTTATTTCAAAATGCGCTGGTACGTCAGAGGCAAGAGTGAACTTTAAAAGAGCAGGGATGCTTACCAGGGTGGGATGTAACTTTAGTTTGGACAGGCAATATGGAGTCTGGTTCTGGTAGCATATACTTCAGAATTTTATAGCACCCACTTCATGGCCATGAGGAAGTCATATTTCATTTTTTTTGAAAAGGATGCCCTGGCACCCAGGCCTTTATTTCATGAACTAGGAACTATATGTAATGCTTTTCCGCACATTAATTCTCTGCCACAAAGTGTGAAAGTCCTTACAGCAGTGTTACCAACTGAAGTTCCAGATCGGTGCAGAGAGTGACTTAGGGCCCTCTGACATAGACATGTATCTTTACCCGGCTTCACAGAGGTACGTTTGTTCACTGTGTGCTGAATTAACGGTAAAAACCAGCCATGGGTTCTGTTGGCACGCATTCTGCGTGAGTAGATACAACGGCCTTTTGTGCTATGCTCAGTGGAACAATAAGAGTAAGAAAAAGTTGAATAGGTATCTAGGAGACTTACTAAATCTGGGAGATGCTTTGGGTTTTGTTTCCTTTTTTTCTTTTTTTTAAATCAGGTCAACTTCAAATATGGGGTCAAAACCCACAAACGAATGAAAATTTCTGCAGATTGTATCTTTTCCCTTATTATATGTCAGGATGTAAAACGCCTGATCAGTTAAAGGGGATTAAGCACAGAGTGAAGACATTGGCAACACAATTTGAGGGAAGACTAAAATTTAACTAAGAAAAGATTGGAAAGAATAAATAGGTAATTTTAGTGAAGAGGTTCTGGTTTAATTTGATTATTAGTGATCTGGTGTGCTGTGACCAGAGCACACATTCTGAACTCTGTATGTGGCTTGCTGTGTCCCCATACTGCCGTATCGCAGGAGCCTTTCGGGAGGGGAGCGGTGGTCATGCACTAAAGCTACACAGCTGCTCAGCAGAGGCATGCGTACAACACGGGTAGTCTTTCAGCCTTTTCTGGCCCAGAGGATGGAAGGGAAAGAATGATGTTTTGTGGCTTGTGGGATTTTAAGAATTGAATTTATAAGGAAGAATTCAACCAGGAGAAAGTTTGAAAAGGGAATGCTGATTCTCAAAGACAGGTTGTTGAATTTTTTAAGACTTTCCAGGTCTCGTTATCCAGACCTGGCTTGTATTTATTAGGACTGATGTCTTGGCAGGAAAGGGGAAGAGTTGGGATCTGTTAGGGTTGTTTTGTTTTATCTTCAGTGGAACTGAAATTATAGAATCTGTTTACAGTGTTGACATGTTCTGTCTCCCTGCCAACTACTGGTACTATGTAAGACATGAAGACGCCAGCCTGGTTTTATCCAGGCTAGCATAGACCCCAGAGCAATATAACGGGATCATCCCGATGTGTGTGGACATGACTGTCCTGCTTCCACACCCAAGCCAATAAATACTTGGTGGCATGATATTTGGTGGCATGGTTGAAGGTTGAAGCTCACATGTGATCTTCACATGGTGCGAATGTACCCTTTGTCTTTTATTATGTTTAGGTCCTTTGGGATCCTTAATTACAGTCTGAATTGAAAAAAACCCAACCCCTTGAATGGAGCACTGAAGCTGGCTTTCCTGTTAGCCATTGGAGTCTCAGTATGAAGTGTAAATGAAATACTGTTGACTGGGCTGTGAAGCCAGAAGGAAATCTGTGCAGAGAAGAGATTCCTGGGTAGAAATTGCATGCTCAAGGATTATGGTCGGAAAGGTTACTACAGGGATTGGTTTGTTCAGGGAGAAGGAATTTGCAGTGGGGGAGGTGGAAATTCATGAGAAGAGATGTGCATTCCCTGCGGAAGTGAAGACAGTGAGGGATTTTTGGAAGTGATGTAAAAATGTTATGCAAAAAACCAAATGTTTTTTTGAGGTGGGGTAAGTGAATGTCTTCGCTTGGCAGGTGGGGTAGGGACAGAATTTTGAGGAAGACGATCAAATTGCCATTGGTGATTTCTCCATGAGGCCCGAGATCAGGACAAGGTTGATGGAGAAGCTGGTCTGAGTGGAGGTTTTACATGATCTGCATTAAAAAACTGACATCTGAACAGCGTTAACAGATGAGAGCACCCAGAGAGAAGATCACAAGAGTGCTGCCACAGAAATCCATGAGGAGCCCAGAGGAAGAGGTGCTGGAGGGTGAGGACAGTGGTCATGCTCCTAAGTTCTGGTCATGATAAGATCAGTAAATTGGTAGATTGTACAACCTGTCATTGCTTCATAATGCCATTTTATTAAAAGACCTGACACTAGATACTTGAATGTGAGTTCTCTTGGTGTGTTACACAGAGCCGATGACTAAGGTGCCTGAACTATACCTTAGCTGAGTATGTTTGTGTTGGTCCTATAGATTGTCAGACTCACTGGAACAAATAGTCTAGGAACAGTTTGGCTTTGCAATGCATGTGTTTTTAATTGAACGGTGCAATGATTTTGTCAATTGTCCTTTCCTGGAACCTACAGGCTTCCAGGCAGTACTGCTGGCGTGAGGTAATTTGTTTCGTTAATCACTCTGGTGAGATTCCAGTGTGATGCAACAAAATCCTTGGGAGTTTGTAGCCTGCAGATGTACCTAGTAAGTTCTCTACTTTTGCCAGCACAGAGCCTGCGGCACACTGTTGCCTCTGCTTGTGCTGGGTTTTGCGTTTGGCTTTGAGGTTTCTCGTGTGCGAGGTCGTTTTGCCATTGTGTGGTGGTTTAATGAATTTCAGTCTTCTCCCTACTCCAGTCTTCTATACACTGGCTAGGAAACGTAGGGTAGACATTCTGTGCTTGGGTCATTGGGTTGCAAATGGGAATCCACTTGCTGTGGTCGCATTGGTTCTCGCGCACCAGTGGTAGTAGCCAGCATGGCCGTGTTGGAGGAGAATTCGTCTGCGTCAGCTGTCTGGTTTTGTCTGCTAGCTGGAGCATGGCTTTCTTCTCATAACTATTTCAGAGTACAACCTTGCTATAGTTTGTGAGTAAAAGAGTGTGTTCTAAGTAGGCTCAGTTCATGAGTTTGGACAAGAATTTGAAAATTGCTTTCCCTCTGGGTGAATACAACTGCGCAAATGGCATTTGAGTGTGACCAGCCAGCCAGTTCCTTATAGACGGAGTGGTCCGTGCATCAGATCTCTGTGTCTCCATTTTACAGACGAGGATGTGGTGTGCTGAAGTATGAAATACTTTGCACAAGTTCAGGTAGATGATGTTAGTCACTCTGCCCTTATCCACCAATGCTGTAACCACGTTGTAGAACAGCACTGAATTTTTCAGGTATAGTTTGCCCCTAGTGAGGCCATGTTCGATGTCACCAATCACCTCTCTGTTTTCCATGTGTCCCATCACAGTTTTGAGGATGATTGCTCCATGATCTTGCCAGGCACAGAGGCAAGACTGGCCCGTAGTTCCCCAGGTGTTCCTTTTTTCCCTTTTTAAAAATGGGGGTTATGATTCCCCCATATTATGTTTCCCTGTTTTCCTCTCTGACTAGTTCTCATGTTTATTTCTTTTGTTCACGCCTCTTATTACAGCACAGAGAATTTGTTCTGAATAGTTACACTCTTT
>NW_010396147.1:44746-69255 GCF_000710305.1 Buceros rhinoceros silvestris
AGAATTTGGTCTGAATAGTGACTCTCTTTCCATGGGAGTCTAACCATGAAGCTCACCTGAGACCTATAAACATTAGTTTGCTAATAACTACTTTGGAGTGCTAAATGCTCTGCCTTGCCCTTCCCCTCCCCAAATGCATCAAGTTAATATTTCTATCATGGTTGAAAAGCTTTTTTTTCTTTTTCCATATTTAGTAAAGCCCAAAATTTTAAGAAATTGATAGCTGTGGCACCCCAAAGGTTTAGCAAAGCTTTTTACGTGATTCATCAGTTCTTCAGAGAAGTGTGGAGGTTATTTGAGTTCTGAGGAATGCTTCTAGATCTGTCTTTTTTGTCTACCAATGTGTGTGCATAGGACCTTTCCAGACCACCTAGCTTTTTGAAGACGACGGGTTTCTTCACAAATGCAACTGATTTTGCTAAATGCCTGGGCACTTTGTGCCACACAGACCGCATGCCCTGTGTGGGAAGGCGAGATGCTTGAACAAGGGTATGCCGAATGCTTGGCTGCTGCAAATTCCTGACTGTCTTGAAGACTCTATTCAGAGGCCTTTAATCTTCCACACTGCAAATATTTAAATATGTTTGGAATTGTGTGTAATTTGCAGCGCTTTTGCTTCTAAAGAGGAAGACTGTCTTCTCGGGTGTTTGGGGCGTTGTTGTTGGAGACAGGGTGTTGACCAGTATTGGGGTTGAGAAGGGGACAGAATCACCAACTCATTTTTAAAGGTAAGGAAGCACAGGCTTTGCAAAAGGAAGAGAAGAGGCTCTTTCATCTTTGGGCTTATCCTGAGTTCCAGCGACAGAACTGCAGAATGAGCTTGGTGCCTGGGATTTAAAGGGCTGTTCACTCTTGGAAGCCGTTAGAGAATAACAGTATTCTGGAGGAGAGTGGCTGTGGAAAGAATTTTCTGTTCCTCTTGGCCTTCTTCCAAGATATTTTCTGGACTGAAGTGGGTAGAGACAGTGTTTTTTGTACAGTTGGGGGAAAAAGGACCAAAATGTTTCATCTTGGGATGTGTGTGGAGGGACCCGGAGCTGTTCCAGTGGTGGTTTGTAACACTGTAATGCCTAGTCCTGGCAGACAGAAAAAAAAGGACTAAAGAGTGAAAGTTTGCTTTCAATCATCAGGACTTTCCTGAGGTGAGAGAGTTAGAGTGAAATGTTCCTCCTCTATTGGTTTGCTGTTTGTCTACTCTGTAACACTTAACCCTCTTAAAACTCATGCGGCTCTTTTTGAAGTTGTTTTAAACCCTCAGCGATGTGTACAGATTCTGTAACTTTGGATAAAAGCACCTGAGCCGTGATTTCAGTTTTGCCCTTTCAGGCGTGTGGAAATGCCCCATCACATTTCAAGGATTTTGAACTAGAAGATTCTTAGATCTGGGTTATGGCTTCAGAGCTCAGTTGATACAGTGCACGTCAAGGGAGTTAAATCAAGGGAATAGTTCTGTTTCTTTCGATTTAAAATTTTTTTGTTTACGTAAAGGATCCCTTGGACTCCTTTTGGGGTTAATTATGTGGAAATAAAGCCCTGGCAGTTTTGGAGAGAGCACTCTGCCTGACTCCCTCCCTTGTCCGTGCTGAATAGTTTATCCATCAGATGCTGAGTTGAAGAAGTGGTTCATCTTGCAGTGATAGTACCTGTCTGTCCCAAGCGTTTAAACGGGTGAATGCTCATCCATGTGAGCTGTAGACAGCTCAGTAGCATGTAATAGTAACTCAGAACAGAAAGAAGAGGAAGGATGAATTAAGAGTTGGGCAGAGGATACTCCTCTGTCTGCCAAGTATCGCAATGGCTTGTTGTCTCTCTCTCGAAATACACGTGCGCTGGTGCTGAATCTTCAGAAACAGCGAGTGGTAGCTATAGCTGTATCATGTCAGATCACCGTCATGTTTCCCATGTGGTCACCCAAGTTGTTCAGAAAGCCAGGGCCCCACAAGGCAATATAATGAGCTCTCCTTGTACAGAATCACTTGCAAAATGGAAGACAAGGTACGAGACGTGAGAGAAAAGCACAAAATGAAATGCTAGGGATGCAGAAGAGATGGCAAGATCCGTGACCATTACATGGTGCTACTTCGTATGGATTAGAGAGAGATGTTTATTTGTAAGTTAGTGAGCAGTACAGTCTCCTCCTATTATAACGAGCTACCAGAAAACAAAGTTGTGATAGCGTTGTTACCAATTTGTGGTTTTCTTCAGCTAATTTGCCAAAGGTGAGATTTAATGAAAGGCATGAAACTGGATGAAGTACAGACTTTTTTTTCTTTTTCCCCTCAAAATGTCTGCATATATGTTAAAGCCTGGGCAACTTAGGCAAAGGCCTGTGAAAAATCTGAGATTTTAGTTGAGGGAAAAAGAGAACAAGGAGAAGGTAGTAAATAGTGTAAGAAGCTAAAAGTTTCACATCCTAGTTTATACGCAAAGATATTACCCTTGTGAAAGGCAACAGACTTGGAAAAGGCAAAGCTAAAAAAAATCAGTGGATAGGCAGCTCCTTGCCATAATAAAACTAGAGTAACTACACAGTGTTGGGGGGAGGAGGCAGAGATTGAATATCTCAGATTCACAGAATCACACAGAATCATCATCCGGCCGGAAGAGACCTCAAAGATCATCGAGTCCAACCGTTACCCTTACACTGCCAGGGTCCCTACACCATGTCCCTCAACACCAGATCCACACGATTTTTAAACACTTCCAGGGATGGGGACTCCACCACCTCCCTAGGCAACCCGTTCCAATGCTTAATAACCCTCACTGTAAAGAATTTTTTCCTAATATCCAACCTGATATTCAAGCAAATACGTATTGCTGCCTTGTGTGAGGAACACAAATATCTAAAAAGATTAAAGTTTCTCACTTCGTGATACCTCCGCCCCATTTGGGTTCAGAAAAAACTACTTAGGAAGTTTATTGTACCTTACCTTGAACTACATGATAGGCATGTTCCAAAGGATGACAGGCAGTTCATACTGAACAGATATTTAAAAAAAAAAAAAAATTCTAATGCCTCTCAAACGTTGGTTCTGGATCTTATGACATGTAAAGTTTTTATGAGTGACCCTGCAGAACAGTTTGTATTATTTCTGTCAGTTTGCAAAGAAAGGTGGGTTTCAATACAAAGTGGGGCTTTGTATTTATTTTTTTTATATCTGAGAAAAGGACTTTTAATCCCATTTCATTGTGAGTCTTAAATGATTTTTCATAAGCAAGACAACAATGAGCTCACATAACATTCCAAGCTTTTTGTACTTATAGCATGCTTCAGAAACATACTGAATTCTTCATATATGCAGCTTTATGTTTCTGCTTTTCTGGTGTACATTAGTAAATAAAAGTGTCTTTGTTATGAACTAAGGCATTCAAAAGCAATCTGTGTCTTTTGAATTCTATTGTTTGGCTGAAGATTTCTTTCTGATTCTGTTTCAGATGCATCCACTTGGACTGTGTAATAGCAATGATGAAGAAGACCTATATGAATACGGCTGGGTAGGAGTGGTGAAACTGGAACAGCCGGAGTTGGAACCCAAGCCATGCCTCACTGTCTTAGGAAAGGTAAGAGTGTAGTTTGGGATAAATGCTGCCTGCAACTGTTTCTTGGAAGAGTCAGTTCCTTTCTGAGAAAAATCATCAAGAAATAAAACAAGAGAAAAATCCTTTTATTCCACAAAATATTCCTGGTTTGTGTGTTTTCACACTGGTGGGTGCTTCAGGGAAAGATAATGTAATAGCTTAGTTGACAGAGATGGTGATGTGGAGCTGAGTGCACACATTCTCTTTTAGAGATCTGTAGGAACCCAACAAAGGCTTCCGCAAAAACGGCTTTTTAGCAAAAGCAATATTGGAATAGGAATAGGGTGAACTGCCAGTGTGGTGCTGACTCAGTCAAAGGTGGCTTCTTATCAAAAGCAGCCAGAACAAAAGCATTTTACTGGTTTTCCCTAGGTACAGTTTTCTCAGAAGACATATGTTAATTTTCTTTTTTGGAGGAAGAGGAGTCTTCAACCCAAGAAGAGATTTCTTTGCTTTAATTGCAGGATAGGTATCTTAAGTAATAAGTGACTCTTACAGTATTGGTGAAAGAAACACGGTTTTTCCATGTGGAATACGCTTTTGGATTCTAAATTCCCTTTGTTTTCCCTTGGTTTTCCCTTTGTTTTAATGGTGTGAAGTCACTAAGATACCATTACTGCTGCGAAATATAGAATAGAGTAGGAATGAATGGTTTGCATTGGAAGGGACCTTAAAGATCATCTAGTTTGATCTTCCACTAGACCAGGCTGCTCAAAGCCTTGTCCAGCCTAGCCATGAACAATTCCAGGGATGGGACATCCACAAGTTCTCTGGACAACCTGTTCCAGTGTCTCACCCCCTTCACAGTAAAGAATTTCTAATCTAAATCTACCCTCTTTCAATTTAAAATAGTTAGCCCTTGTCCTGTCACTACATTCCCTGATAGAGGGTCCCCACCTTCCCTGTAGGGTGATCTGTAGGCACTGAAAGGCCGCTATAAGGTTTCCCCAGAGCCTTCTCTTCTCCAGACTGAAGACTCTCAGCTCTCTCAGCCTGTCCTCATACGAGTGGTGTTCCAGCCCTCTCATCATCTTTGTGGCCTCCTCTGGACCCGCTTGAGCAGCTCCATGTCTTTCTTACACTGGGGCCCCCAGAACTGGACCCAGCAGTGCAGGAGGGCTCTCACCAGAGTGGAGTAGAGGGACAGGATCATCTCCCTCATCCTGCTGGTCGTGCTGCTGAGGATGAGCCCAGGATGGAATTAACTTTCTGATAATGTGATATGTTAAAAAGGAAAGCAGAAAGCTGTCCTTTTTTTGTTCTCAGCTTAGAATTTTTGAGGATTGAGATGGTTATACGTTGACATTTGAAGTCTAGAGTAGTTGGAAGGGTGTGAAAGAGCATAGGCCACAAGTTCTACCAATAACTGAGTAGTTAAAAACACACAAAAGCTCTGGCGTTTATGATAAAATACAGCTAGCCTAAGCTGTTGAGACTGGTAGGGTAGTGTTGGTGACTTCAGGTGAGCAGTGAAAATGTGGTGTATCATATAAATAAAACCTAGGTTGATGTTTTGTAGGTAAAACTTGTCTCTGTATATTTATAAACAAAACTTCTAAAAACCCCACATTTCAAAGGAAATAGGAAACCATCTGCTTGTCTAAAATTTGCTGCAGGTTCAGCTTGTGGTACATACTGAGAAACATCTCTTTAAGAAGTGACTGCCCTTTCTATTTAATTTCAGAATAGTACATCTTCCTTTTCTAACTTGAAATACTGCTTTTGTTTCACAGAAATTCCAGCTGATGCTTCTTTGCTCTTAGGTCGATAAAATCTGAGGATAAGGTCTCATGGGGATGGGAATTAGAGAAGACTGGGTACTGAAAGATGCAGAGTAATCCATAAGTAAACGCCAAGAGTAAGCTGAGTCTTGGTGAAAGCCATTTAAGGAAGGAATCTGTCCAGTTCCAATCTGTCAGGCTCTTGAAAAGCGTGTGAGGTAGTAGATGAGCGAAATGCATGAAGAAAATAGAAACCATAGATATCCTGTGCAAACAGTGTTAGAAATAATTTCTGACATGGTGACATCGCTTACCTGACCCACTGCTATGTACCCAAACCCCACCATGTCCTCTTGCTACCCACCGAAGCCACACTGATCTTTAGGATGAGTACACATCAGTATCTGCTGATCCTCGCTTCCTGAAGCTTGGCCAGCAGACCCTGGCTTTGCTTCAGGTGCTCTGTAGCATCTGCTTGGATCCGTAGTGATGGTGATGTGACTCCTGCGTCCTGCATAGGATGAGTCCGAAGAGTTTGTGCACCATGTTTCCTGTGTGTCAGTTTATGTGCAGTAATTTTAACAGGTGAAGAAAAGACTGGCCAAGGTTCTGGGCAATACTTGCTTCTCAGTAACTGTAATGCAGCTCCTAGTTCTGTATTTTCGTGTTGCCATTTATCCTTCTCTTTCTGAAATACTTGTTCTCTATTTCATGATTGCTGATGTAGTTTCTCCTATCTATCTTTTCTCTGCAACTCTTCTACTGAGTCTTCCATACGCTCAAGTTATGTCCTGATTTAGAAGGACTTCTTGAAATCCTGTTGAGTGCAGATAGCAGCAGGAGCATCAGCCATGAGCTTCTTGCAGCTCTGTCAGTTAAGTCAGTCTGGTTATGTTACCAGTGGGAACAAATTACATTGTGACTGTGACTGTCTGAGTCTCTGAAAAGTTCTGTTTCCATGCAATTTTGTGCAAATGGCTACATGAATATTCAGTTTGGCCTCTAAACTGGTTTGCCTGGGTAAGTATCAAACCTGCTGCATGTTTATATGTGTCGTCTTCTGGTTGTTTTTAGGATTTGGCCACTGTTCGACTTAAAACATGAGAGGGAGAGGAGAACAAGGGAGGGGAGGGATGGAGGGAGGGAGAGAGGGGGAAGAAAAAATGGAATGAAAAGGGAAGAGAAAATGCAAGGCAGGGAAAGGAAAGGAAAGGAAAAAGGGGGAAGGAATGCAGGGGAGAAATGAAAGGAAAATAAAATGGAGAAGGGGTGGCCTTGAACAGGGAAGGGAAATGGAACGTCCTCCTTTTAGGCAAGGAGGAAGAAATCAAGGAATGCAAGCCTACTGTTTGCTCCTCATTTAGTTTGATTTACCCTGCCCCCAGGGTGGCTTGTTCTGCACTATTTGATCTTCCAGACAAATACTGTGTTTGCCTTTCCGTAGAGCTGTGGTAAGCTCTTGCTTTTCTGAAATTCTGTAAAGGGGGCCTGCACAACCGCACCATCTATTGCAGAGGTGATGTGGATGTCACACGATGCAGGGCCGATGCAACATTTCAGAAACGTACTGGTTTCTTGGATATATGAGGTGTTGCACTTCAGCTTTGCTGGTGTTGCTGATATCCGGATACTATTCAAGTGAGATAAATGGCAAAGCAACCCTTGTCACACACACATCCGCATGAATGATGCAGGCGGGTAACAGTAGGTCTTCATTGAATGCTAATAGCCTTACCGTCTGAAAAGATGTTGTAGAGTGCATAAAATTGAGTATATGGGACGTTTGACCTTCTAAACCACAGAAATTCTGCTTTGTCTGGTGAAGTCTGACTCTGATCAGTTATACCTCCTGCTGGAAGCAGATGGATCTCCCCTGTTCAGTTCCTGTTTATTTCCCAATGCTGGAATTGCCATTGATACCTTCTAGTATCAATTCTTAGACCTTAATTCCATTAGAAGCCGTTCTTTGAAATGAGAGTATGTTGGGCAAGTGATGTGGTTGGCTCAATCTGATAATTGATTTGACAGTAGGAATAAAGTTTGTGCCAGGAAAGAGAAGTTAAGGACTTGCGTTCTTTTAAAACTGTCGTGGACATAGTTGAAAGTCTGCCTGAACAATTCAGGGCAACATAAAAAGATTCTGCCGACACAGTTGCCTTGTATGTGCTTCACTTTCCATCTTATGGCACATGTGGGCAATTCTGTCTCATATGGACACTTTTCACTAAGAAAGCTAGTTTGGGTATCCTTAGCTTTGCTGTGAAATGAGGGGGATAGGTGATACGCATGGAGCGTTACCTGGGCTCAGCTGACAATTACTTTGTCCGTCTGTCTTACATAAGGAATGGATAACCATGTCGGCTTAAGCCTGTCATAAATGAATGTCGCTAAAAGCTCAGTCTAACACAAACCATAAAAGAATTGTAATTCCTGTTTTAAGGGTGTGAATTCAAGCTGGTTTGACTAAAACTGGTGAACATTTGTGTCGAGTAATACAGTAGCAGAAGTAAAAAGGTTATTGCTTTTGTCTGCATGGTGGAATGCATGCATATATGAAGGAATAAGTTAGGAGGTTTTGTTTAGTTTAATAGTAAATGAAAAAAAAGAAAATAGAGATGATATTCTAGAAAGTTTGGAATACTGTGAAGTAGAATGCAGAGACCACTGTTCGTAGAGCTAAATTCTGTGACACACAAATCTGGTACAAAGATGTATGGTTTTGTTCTTATTGTTGGTTTTGGTCGTTGTGGTCCTTTTTGATTTGGGGTGTTTGGGGTTTTGGGGTTTTTTGTTTTGTTTTGGGGGTTTGTTTTGTTTTCAGTAAAACCCTGGTCTGTGTTTTCAGAAGCTTCACTCCGCTTGTTTATCCATGTACTAAATGGGATTGGTAGCTGCACAGAATTTAACGCGTCCATTTCCATATAGATTTTTTTTAAATTTCTCATCCTTCTTAGTTAGATTTATATGGTGTAATGGAAATGAAAGAGTTTAAAGAAAATATATCTCCTAGAGTGCCCGTGAAAACTGGACCCTGATTGGGAAAGGGTGTGCGTGGCAGCTGTGATTTAATATTGCCTTTGATCACAGTGCAGCCCTGTTTAAGGCAGTGCTGCATGCAGGCAAAGCAAAGGCCTGGGTTTTACTGATCTCATGAGCTCCTGAATAGGGCTAGAAGAGGAATGACAGAGGAATAAGAAAGCTTTGGAAATGAAAAGGAAACCCCGTGAACCCGACCAATGTTATTGGCTGGATTTGCCTACCGGGGAGCCGCTCAGTTTCTGCCAGGCTAATTCTGCTCCTACTTCTCTCCCCCACATGCCCGACCCCACCTCCCCCTCTCTCTTTCCTTCTTTCAGACTTTTTTTGTTTCTGAGGCATGGCTGTAGTAACTTGGTTCTCAGGCTGGGAACCCACTGAGCTGTTGCCATGGTCACTGGGAAGCTCTTCGGGCCATGTGCTTCAAAGGAAACCTTTCCCCTCCTGGAATTCCCGCCTTCTCTGCGTAGGGCACAATGAGGCTCCTTCTCCTTTGCCTGCCCACAGACGCGTGCCAGCAGCGGAACGGTGCTCGGGAGGAAGGGAAAAGCAGTGTCGCCTGCAATACACTGGATGCAGGCATGCACAGGGTTGTGGTGGCAGTACCTGCACACATCCCGAATGTTCCAATATGCAGCCCCTCTGTTCTTCCCCCACCCCAATCATTTCTGAAGCAGATGACATTTATGAAGACGGAGAAATACTACCCAGCAATGCCATTGGTGGTGGCTTTTTTTTATTTCAGTACAAGATAGATAGTGAGAAAATGCTTAAAAGTAGTACTTCTTCCCCTTCTGCAGGCTTGAAAGTCCGTAGGGAAGGATTTTGTTCTTGTCTCTCTTCCAGGGGCTGCTGAAGGGACTCTTCTTCTGTATTAATAGGATGTCTGTATTTGAGGGTGTGCATCTCACTAGAGAGGATGTCCCTGCTACTGCAGCTTCCCGTTTTCTTCAGATCAAAGGAATCCGTAACACGAGGAAATTCCTAACAGTTCTTCCAGTATCCATTCACTTTTTTCCCCACTTTTAAGAGTTTTTTTTACAAAAACATTTACACAAATAATAACTAGAAGAATCTCTTGTTTTGCCACGTCATCATTATGATTATACTACTTAGGTGGGGGCCGAAATCATCATAACTTGACTCTGCATTAAACAGTCTAACTGTGATTCCTAGTGTTTTGTCTGACAACTTCGTTTAAATGTAAAGATTCTTTATAAGGTGGTCAAATGAGAAATTATGGGGCTGTGTTGGTAGTTTAGTTCCCGAATAACGAGTGATCTGGTCTAAGACTTGAGGAACAAGTCTTGACTCTCCTGTGGGGAGTCAATGTTAATCCTTTTCTTTTGGAGTTACTGAAAGTAATGGAAAAAAAAGGCAAGGTAAACAAAATTGTCTTACACCTTTATTAGCTTAAATTTAGGCTTAATAGCCTAAATTAAGCATACAGTTACATGTACAAATTAGAACTGCAGTTACCATATAAGCATACTTTCTGCTTCTGTCTAACACTAATAGTTTTGTATACAGTTTGGATAATTGCCTGTAGAAATTTATTCAGTTCAGTTGTAGAAATGCATACAGACTTTAGAGAAGTGCAGTTCCCTGCTCAACTTATTCAGAGATTAGGGTTGAGCTAGGCAGTAAATCAAGATCCAAAATTAATGAGAGACATGTCTAAAACACTGCTCAGTGTTTCCAAAACTTTGCTTGTTCAGATACTTTTAACTGGTAATGTCAGCTGCGGTAACCCGGCCTGTGATGGGTTCTGTGCCACATGCAGTAGAAGATACTGTCACTGTAGGAAAACTTCTTACATCCACTGAAGTAGTGGTACCACTTGTGGTACCTGTTCTACAGTTTGGGGACCTTTGCCGCCTTGTTTGTCAGTCCCTGTTTCTTCTTTGTGAGCAGCAGCTAAAAAGCATTCAGAATTAAAGTCAAGGCAGTAGTCTCAAAATTTACAGCAAAATTTAATTGGCGTGTATGAAAAGTAATAGAATGGGTGACTTCTAAGTCTATCGCTTTGTTGGTTGGTTGGTTTGTTTAACTGTGTGGCTACGTGATGGTTTGTGCCAGCAGCGCAATGTTCAGTGGAGGCAGGAACAAGTAAGAGGAGGAGGGTAAAAGAGACTGCTCTTTCTGATGGCAGTGCTAGCCTAAAGCATGTCACACTGCAGACTGAGAAGAAACATAATATTGGTTGTTTTGAAGGACATTCTGTGTTCAGAATTAAATGGTTACAAAGCAGAAGAGGAGTTCCTTGAATGAGACTAGACTACTTTGGCTTAGAACTAGTTGATACATCTCCATCGCACACACCAAAACTGATCAAAACTCAAATTATGTTGCTTATCAATCTCTTTGTTTTGTAATGAAAAAAAAAGAGTATGCGTTTTGTGGAGAAAAAAAATAGCGTCCTGGCTAGTATTAAAGACTGACCTTCTGAATCAGTCACGTTCTTTAAGAATCTCCATTAACTTTGCATTTAAATTTTTCATTTCCATGGTCTGTTGTCTTAGCACTGCCTAAAATAAGAGTTAACTGTGAAAAGTAGTATATAATATATAGTGTATATATATTAAATACTTAGTAGTATAGAGTATATATAATTCTAATCCCTGCCATGCACGTGTTTTTCTTTACTGTATTTGTTCTAAAGAATATACTGAGAAACATCGAGAGAATTACCATTTTCTTGAGCCAAAGAACGTAAGTGCTGTAATACTGTACTGATTGCTTCTTGTTATTCCCCACTTCATTATCGCTTATAATGTCCAGAACACCTGAAGTGTTATCATTTATTTTAAACCACCATAAAACATCTTTTAAAGTTACATTTGAGGTGATACTGTCCCTTATGCAAATATTTTTGGTGTAATTTATCTTTTGACATTCTTCTTTCTTACTTCCCCAGTGCTAGCAGTGTGATCAGACCTCTACAGCATATAGACATAATGATATCTGGAGTTCTAACAAATTGCATAGATGAGGTCAGAAGAGGGGATAATACATGTTTTTTCAGGGAAAAGGTGGATCTTCATAATGACAGACAGAAATAGTCAGCCCTCATAATCTTCCTGACAGGGACAAGTGTATTATTTTTGAACGACAACAACAACAACAAATCGCATCGAGTGAAATGCTGTTTCCAAAAGCTCAGTGTATTTCTGCTTTCCTCTTCCTTCATCCACTGCAGACCATACTCTTAACAACAAGGGTTTAGAAAGGGATTTTAATGGGAACAAAAAAAGAAGAAATGTTGCATCTAAGAGTGCTTGGCTGCCGAGAACATGGGGACGCAGCATGAAGCCGCAGCCTCGTCACTATAGTTGAAGTCTTGAGTTCATATGTACCTTTTTCATGTCTTTCTCTTTAAATCCTCTCATTCCCGTGCTACCTTAGTTTCAGCAGTCGCTTTGAGGAGGGAAGGGAAAGGTTGAACGCAGGTAAGAACTGACAAGCAAGCCAATTAAAATCTGGAGACAGAGGAAAGGTTTGTGTTGTGTATGGATCATACAGTGAAAGACATGAAAGGAACGAAAACAGCTGGATCAAAGCCAAAGAGGGGAGTGCTCAAAGGAAGGGACAAACAAGGGCCGAATCCGGTTATGCAGTTTAGAGGAAGGTCTGTCGGGTTTTAATTCACGGGTGGTGCTGTGCCCTCTCCATTGGCAACTAGTGCCAGCAGTCTGTTACTGTGTTATTTTACTAACTTCCTTTTTGTGTTCACGGTGCAGTTATGAGAAGCAACGGCTATTCGTGAAGAAAGACTGTCTCTTATGTTTCTCCCTCTGGGCGACCCTTAGATTTGCTGTTGTTGGACTGATTACTTTAAATAAATGTCCACTTTTAGAATTGAGTCCTCCGCAGTCCCCACCACCATCTTCGCTCCTTTCCAACAACTGTGCAACACAGCTGTTCTCCCTTAAGCCAGAGAAGCAGCTGTTGTTGCACAGCATGTGCTACTGGAGTCTTTGCTAGTCACAATTCCCAGTGAAATTAATGAAAGTTCAGGCCGAATCGAAATGAAGGAACTTTTTTTTTTTGTAATATGTGCCCCACATACAAATAAAAATAATATGTTAATGGTTTACAAGTTTTTGGACCCTCATGATTCTACGTGCCTTGTGAGCCTCTCAGACATTGAGAGGTATTTTTACTGTACGTGCAGAATCTGTGCATTTCTCTAGCAGGAGAAATGCACAATGGCAGACTGGCTGGAAGAACTACAGAAATGGAGTTTGAAGTAGAAGAGCGAGGGGGCAAGTGCAGATATGCTGGAGTCTAGAAATGTGCACAAAAGAAGGCTGGTGAGCAGAATCGGATAAATGGATCAGAAAGTGAAGAAAACAAGGAGCAGATATAGAGGCAGGGAATGGAATTATGTAGAACTTCACAGATGAGTGACACGCCTAATTTTGGTGCTCTGAGAGACAGAAGGCTTTGAGAGAAATCGGAGAACTGGGGAATGTAACCAGAGCTTCAGCAGAAGGACTCCGATATTTAGAGTAAAAGATGGACAGGTACAATCAGCAGTGGTAGAAATTGCAGTCATAAAGTGGGAATGTTCTGCAGTGATTTTCACAGGATTGAAAGGGAGGAAAGAGAAAAAGTTAACAGAACGCAACTTGTGTTTCATATCCTACTCCTTTGAGATAATTTGCCAGAAGCTGTTTTTCTGTTCTAAACATTTTGTCTCCATGATGGCGAGGTGGATGTTATCTAGAGGTGCCCGACATGGTGATTTAATGTTTTGGATGACATGGTGATTTAATGGTGTATTGAGATAAGGGTTAAGCTCCAAATGAATCAAGTGATCATACTGTGAACTCAAAAAGAGTATGAAGTGGGCTTTTTGGTCAATGTAGAGAGCACTGACCAAGCCATTTGCAGTTCTAGCAGGTTACTTCCTGAAGATTAATCATAGAATAGTTTGGGTTGGACGGGACCTTCAAAGGTCGTCTAGTCCAGCCTCCAGGCAGTAAACAGGAACATCTTCAACTCCAGGTTGCTGGAGCCCTGTCCAGCCTGGCCCAGAATGTTTCCAGATATGGGGCATCTAGAGCAGGACATGTTTGTGGTATGAATTTTCTAGACAGATTAGGTATATATTATCAACATTTGCATAGCTGTTGCCTTAGAATCACTCAATGTGGATATGAAACCCTCACCAAAACTATTGAAAATATCAAAAGCATGTATGTATTCTGGTGCATTAATGTCTCAGTTGTTGGCCCGTTGGTGTTTTGTTCAGTTGGTAAGCCAAGAGAATACATCACAGATGTTTAGTTTTTCAAAATGCTCGAAGAAATTGGTCAGCTTTAGATCGGAAAAAAGATGAACCTTAGCCCTGAGGATCCGAATAGTGAGCTTTTAAGAAGAGGTGGGGGGAAAGGCATTTGTGAGGAGCACAGAATGCGCAGACTTTTGAGTCCAAGAACAGTATTGAAACTTCCAGAGGGTCCCTTCAGCTGACTGTAAGGGACTAATGAGCCAGCCTGGCTGTTTATGGGCTGTGGTTAACCTCGTGCAAGTTAGGATTTCCTGTTGCCCGCAATGAGCTGTGACCACCAGCACCACAGTGTTAATGATGAGGTAGGGGCTGGTGAATGGCTGGACTCCAGACAGCAGCCTTCACTGGCAAAGAATCAGGTGGCTAGAGGGGAAAAAACATTGATGTCTACAAGAGAAATAACGCAAACTCCAGAACCTATAATTCCCATGTTTAAAAAAAGAAAGGGTGAAAGAAACTGGGGACAAATTCAAACCAAGTGAAGCTTTTATCTCTGTTTTCTGAATAGAAGATTGTTCTTCAGCAAAACTGGCTCCAAAAGCCAGGCCGTTTAAAACAATATGAAGGCTGCTTGCCTCCAAGTAACCAGAAATTGTTGGCTCAGAGTAGCCTGCTCTGAGAAGCCAACCTGCTGGGAGACGTTATCCAAGCAACGGCCTGAATGTAATTCCTCCCGCTGTGGAATGGCTCTTTGGCAAATGAAGACCCTAATTAGAGATGGAAGGGTTTCTATTTTGTTTTTCTTTAATCCTTACCCTGAGGCCTCTGCATACAGCCATGTCCCTGCTTGTGTGGAGAGAAGTTTCCAGTTTCCCTTTGTAACAAAAATCCTCCACCTTTTTTAATTCTTTTTCTTTTTTTTCCTTCTTTTCTTTTCTTTTTTTTTTTAAAGAATTAGTGAACTGACAACAAGGGCCCACCACAATCTGGGACCTTGAAAGTAATCTAATCCAAACCCAAGGATCGCTGTTTGAAAGGAAGCCCATGTCATCTTACGTTAGCCAGCCCATGAAAGTTGCCAGTTAAACCAGAATACTGGCCCACCATGAATCTTTTTACTATTGAACTTACTACCTAAGCCGATTCTTCTAGGGGAGAGGGAGAGGGAGGATCTCACTTGAATCAGGAGTATTTTCTGGATACCAAGGGCATTTTACTGACATTTGTTCATTCAGAAAGACAGAGATCTCTGAGTAGGGGTTACATGCATATTCTGTAGCCTTGGATGCAGATGCTCATTCCTGACAGAGAAGACACAACCTCCAGGGGAATGCATTACAGCATTTTAACTCTAATATGTGTAGAAGTGAAAATACATTTGCTCCTTGACAGCTTACTTTGATGTACATCATGTCTGTCTGGACATACTCTGACTGCATGCAGGCTCTTCGTATCAACCCGTGGATGAAGGCCAGCTACTTGAGGATGAGGCCAAGCAAGACATATGGTAATAAGCAGAAGACTTCGTGAATTCCTGTCAGTTTCTGACAGTTGAAAACAGGGTTATAGTCAAAGTTGTTCCAATCACTCCTAATTTTTCATGCTTAGTTATGCTTGCTTTCATTTCTTCTCAGCACTTTTGGTGGACTGTGGTCATAGTCATATCTTGTCTTACCTTCCAGAGAGGGGATAGCAGTATGGTATTAATGAGCACAAAGCTCTTCAGCCTTCCAAATAATTTTTGGTTAATTTTGATGTGTCAGTGTATGTGGGCTTGACTACTGTAAATGCCTCAGACTTTGTACTCTTTACGTAATTTCACATAGGCTGAATCTGTTTGAAATTTCTGCTCTTTCCTACAGTATTTAAATATTTACCTAAAGCTGTGAGTTGGGAACGGTGGCCCAAAACTGTTGTTTTGTTGAAAAGAACTTTTTGCAATAAGGTGAGGGTTGTTTCTCAGAAGGATTGAACTTCCCCATTGAATTGACTGAGATCGGATGGAATTCCTGCAGGACTTGGAATCTTCTTTGAAAGTTTTACCATCACCCAATCTAAATGCCAGACACAATTCTTATAATTCTTTGTTTTCCCTTTTGTTGTATTACATACCAATTTATGATTTTAAGGTCATCCTTTATTAGAGCACATGCCTAATGTGAGAAGTGAGGAACTTTGGTACATTCTGTTGGCGCAACTTGGGTACTATAGGGATGGCTTCGTACAGTGGTTCCTTTAATAGTTCCTTTAAGTTACAACTTCAACACTTGCCCATATCTCAATTTTTTTAATGACTTCTCAGCACCATAGCATGCTTGTGAGTGTTTAGTTATCTTAGGTCTAGTTTGCTGTTTCTAGTTCATCTATTTTCAGTACACCTTCAGTGCAAAGTTAAAGGTTGGCTCTTTTTACTATTTTATAGTATCCGATTCTTTAGTACATAATTTCCAAAATACACCTCTCTTGTGACCATTATATTTTGGAGGTAACTGTATACAGTAATTCCCTTGCCCTGGAAAAGCTTGAAGGGTTATAAAATGTAGCAGCATTTCTGTGTAAATCTATCGATTGTCGTGAGTGCATCCACCCGCTTCTTGCTGAGTGTGCTAGGTTCTCTGTGAATGTGGTACCTCGCTCAGGACCTCAGTTCCCCCTTAGATCTCTTCCAGTGCTCACCCTTCTCTCTGTGACTGTGCTGCCTCATAGCTCGAGACTGCTGGACTGCGGAATGGTCTGTGGTAGCAGAGGGCAGGTTTTTGCGAATGGAGTCGCACGCCTGAAAGGTACCACAGAAGATTTGCAACCAGCAGGCTTTGCTGTGTTCAGGATTAAATAAATGTCTTTTTCATTATGTTTTTACTTGGTCTAGACTCACAACTGATCACAATGTTTCTCCCTAACCCCAGAAAAGAGAGGTATTTTGTTTTTTTCTTCCTCAGTTTAACTATCTCAGAGCCTCTTGGTACTGAGTGGCATGGCTCACATGGGTATGTACTGATGGGATTACGTACTGCATGAGGTGATAACTTTTCTTAAACTAGAAGTACATAGTTTTGAAAGTGGTTTTTTTTATGGAGAAGTACATTGATTTTTTAATTGTGATTGTATTTTTAAATTTAAAAATACATGCTTTGCACTTTCTATTGCTGTACTTCTTAATAGACAAAGCAACTGTGGTAATGCCATACAAAGCAGTATCTGTAGGGCCTATGTATAAAACACGGCCGAGAGTGCAGAAGTTGAGCTGACTGCTCCAGTCAGGAAAGGGTTTTTATGCTGATGTGATACTCAGGATCTGATTATCTTGTGGTGATATTCTGCCTTTTCTTTCAGACAGAAGTCTGAAAATTTCTCTTTTGTTATCTCGGAAAAGGTTTGAAGTGGCATCCTGCTTATGCTTGGTTTAACTTAGTTTCTGGAATTACTGGAGAACTGTACATTAACCGGGCTGAGGCATCAGCTGGTTAATTTGTAACCTCTGCTCTTTGCAAAGTAGATGATGTTCTTTTCTCCTTCCTCCTCTGCCCTGAACAATTGCCCTGTGGCCTGGCTTTCTAGCCCCAGTGGTGGTTCAAGGGGCAAGGGATTCCTGGAGACTGACTGAGCGCGATAGCAGTGTCGGAGAGAGACAGGGGATGCCTGTATTGTTCAGATGATGTTGTCTGTATTCTCTGTAGCTCTGAGAGAAAAAGAGGCTTTGTGGTTTGACAATTGTAATGAAAAGGTGCATTTGACACAATGCTGCGGGCTTTGTGCGAGATTCTCAGTGGTAAGCAGTGTGCAGCAGGCTTTCACTGGAGTGTTTTTGCCTGTGGCTGGTGTTCCACGCTTCTACAACTGTAATTGTGAGTCTGCACTAGAAATGGATTTTATTTTCCTAATGAGATAACATCATAGTTTCTTTTCCCTAACAGCAGCTGATGCTAAATGAGTATATTATGGATAGTCAAATGTCAATAGGAAACACACATCCTTGCTGACTTTAGGAAATAGCATTCCGGATGTATTTTCTATATCATCTGAATAGTAATATCTGCTGTAGTTGACATTTTAGCAGCCAGTATAGTGGTGTTCTTAAACATACTGACGCATTTTGCTGAGCTGGGTTTTGGTGGGTTTTTTAGCTCCTTCTTAATGTGATGTCTCTTGTGTGACCAGTAATGGAGAGGAGCATCTAAAGTATCCCCGTGAAGAGTACTTTACTTTCCTTTTTGCAGTAGTAAGTATAGCGCTGTAAAGCCTGCTGAGCTGATATGGAATCAAGGTGGAAAGGACTTTCTGAAATCCATTTGTGTCTTGCTCCTGGTAGATTACACTTGACTTGAAGAGAGAACAGTCATATTAAAAAACAGATTTGGATTTTACAGCCTAGCTTCATGTGATGCCTTTCTATCATATTGAGGATCTAAGGCTGCCATCCATGGAATGGGAGTGCAGTTCATACCCACTGCTATGTTTAAGAGGGTTCTTTGAGCTATACCTCTCTTCTGAAGAAATTAAGGGTTTTGAGAGCATCAGGGTCAGAACACCATTCAACTGACTGAAATGCCAAACTGACGGAGGCAACATCTACTTGTCCAGACCTGCAGATTCATCATCATGCATTTTATGTAAGAACCAGTGGTCTCTTTATCATCTATAACACTTCCTGGGTTTGTCCATACAACTAAAGACTCCTTAAAACTCAAGTTTCTCTGCAGAAGTTAAACCCTGATAATGTACGGTCCTGATGCTTATTTCAGCACCAAGGTTGTCGTCTGCTAATAGAACGAAATCAAATGAGGACAAGTCTGCAGAAGGCAACTAGAAAAGCTGGTGTCCTAGAAGCTGGTATTGCATTTTCTGTATCACAGCTCTGCTGTGATTGTCTACATCTTTGTGGTCTCACTTCATCTCAATATGGAGAAAACTCGTGCACATCAGTTGGTTTGTGAGTGCTAAAAATCACTGGAACTGATTTGGCTACTTTTGAGTCTGCTCAAGAGAAGACCACGACCACTGAATTGCTATATTCATCATTTATTTTGGTGAAATATTGCACATGGAAACCTCACCCCTTCAGCTGTATTCCCTAGGAGTCAAGATTGTTGAAATACTTGACCTGCCTTTCCAGAGCAATGTAGCAAGAAACTGGACGTTCTGATTGAAAACTGTGTTCTGTGGAGTCAGGGTGTGCATGTTGCTTGCTACTGAGTGATGCCCACATGTTACCAGTACACTATGTGAGAAGACCAAAGACAGCTGATGGAAGAATTAGCCATAAAAAAGCTGCGTTTTCATGCTGCTTGCATAATCCCACTCTTTTGGCAGATTAATGACCACAGTGTGCAGAATTCTGACATGGCATATTGGATCTGAGGGGCTGGGTTAAACAGAAAATATGTCTCAAGGTCAAGGATTTTTAGTTCATAGAGAAAATGAAGGGAAAAACCTCAAAAACTGACAGAGGGAATGCAAGTTTGGTCAGGCTGGCTCAGTTCTCGGTTAAGTAAGACTGTATAAACTAATTCTCTTGACTATTCTGTCCAACAGTCTCTGCACAGAGCAACCCAGTTACCATATTTTCTGTCCCCAAAAGCATGAGAGGTATTGAAAAGGAAAAAAAAAAAAAGAAAAATGAAAAGGAGAAGGAAAGGGAAGAGGAAAAATTAACAATTAGACAATGTGCTGTTTCCCTCAGTTCCGACTGAAAGCAGTGTTTTGCTTTGGGGATCCATAGGACTGTCTTCTGCGTACTGCATCCTTTCTTTTCTGCTTCCAGCCTTGTTCATTCTGGAGGACCAGCTAGTAGTACATGCTGGCACCTGATGGAATAGAGTTGGGATAGTCTGATAACTGCAGTTTACTGGCATCTGTACCGATTACCACCTAAACCATTGCCCAATCTCCCCCTCCCCATCTTTATAATTTTCTTAACCCAGAGAATAAATCAACTCCCTCACGTACTATATTCTGTAGTTATAATTAATATTTCTTATTTACAGTGCACTAAGTTCCAGGAAAAAAATAATTCCTAAAATTGGATGAAGGATCCAGCTAATCCAGGAAGGCAGATACATAGTTTATAATGTAAGAAAGAGCATTTGTGAGAACACAGTGTTAGAAAAGCAGGATGTGTCTGTGGGCTTACACAGGCAGCCAATACTTTTAAAGCATCTTTTTCTTCCTTTAGTCCATCAGTTTTATCTAGGATGTTAACTTAAACAAAAAGAAGTGTATTTATAAATAGTAATCTGGCTCTACCAATAGCCATGTTCAACAGATGTTGAGTTTCTATCTTAATAAACATGTAATGCATTACAAGTTCGTGTAAATGGCAGAGCTAAAACTGATTCATGAACTTTGGCTTCCTTACCTGTGGTTCAAAGCCTCAGTCCTTCTCTCATCTGTAATTTATTCATTCTCTGCAGCACATTAGAATAGAGTGTCATGTCCTCGTATGTAAATACAGCTCTATCTTGTGAAGGAATTCTTACTCTGGCAAAGAGCTAAATGTAATTCATAAAGGCTAATGTTGTTGGTATGATTTCTCTCTTAAACGGCGACCTTGTTAAGCAACTTTTCTTCTTGTGTTGGTTTCTCCGCCGTTGCGTAACTACCGAGGTATTAATTGGAATGAGGCCATACTAGAACGTAGGGGAGGAGATTCTTGCCAAGTCCGTATCTGTGGGCATGTAAGGCCCTTCTGGCTGTCAGCAAGTGGCTGTTTTGACTGGTATTGTCCTACCTGATTTGAATGACTGAGAGCAAGCGGAGCACCTGTTTAATAATCATCTTGTCCCTGGGGTTGAAAGATCCTCTCATCAAGGAAGTTGTTGCTTCCTTAATGTGTTAGTGTGGCCCACAGGAAAGGAGCACAGAGCTCTTCATCTGTCAGGTGTTCGTTGAGATAATAACTAACATTTCTTCAGACCTGGAGATGTGAAGAGATACTTTCCTCAAACCTTTGGTATTTGTGTTTCCTCTCATCCTCTCTAGATGACAGGGTCTGGTAAATTCTTCCACACTTTAATCTGAGAGAGTATTTAATGTGGATCTTATTGGTAACGGTTATCAATGAGTTTACAACAAGTAGGTTTCTAAAATACACGCTTAACTTTTAATCAGCCTTCACCATGAGCTATGACAATCTCTCTGCAAATTACAACGCTGCAGAGACATAGACGAAGCCAGTATTATGTATTTGCAATAAAAATCCTTTTAAAATGTGTAATGAAGACACTATATCCTCCTCTTCACATGTTTATTCAAGTACAGAGTAGCTGGGTGTATTCTTTAGCAGAGCGCTTCTGATAAAGCTCTAGGCTGGTGGCGTTTATAGAATTGAGGAAGGGCAAAGTCAAAGGTGGGTTTTGTATCCCTGATCATTTTAGTTACTTCACAGGAGCCTAGATCCAACATTCAGCTAGAGAAGATAGTCAAGTCTACTGGGTGTTTGAGTGAAGTCTAGCAAATGGCAGATTTGTTTGTAATGCTCATTTACAAAGAAAAACTTCTGGTGACTCTTGAAAAGATTGCTAAAGTGGTCAAAACTCTTAACAATAGTTAAGATAGTTACAGTCAAGGTGCTTATTCTCCATATTTTATGATACAGACAAGTACAAATGTTTGCTGGTTATTTCAGCAGCATTCTTCATGAGCTTGATTGCCTTCATCTTCTCCCCTACTTGTCATCATCTCCCCTAATGAACACATTATTCAATCCAAGTGATAATGTTAAATAAAGTTTACTGTAAATGGTTAGCAAAATAAACAATCTGAAAGAAAGAGACCCTCTTGTGTGTTCTCCGCAGTCCCTTAGTCGTGACTGGTGCTAGTAAGCACTATGAGACTCCCTCCAGGCCCAGCTTGCACGTACCTAGGAAGCTGGGGGTGTGTTTCAGGGTACATATTCTTTTATCTCTGCACCAGGGATAACTTTTGTCCGTCCTTTGATGGTACTACTTCATCCTAAGATGTTCGGTTCCATTATACAGCCCTGGGCTTGGTGCATTTAGGGCAGATTCATTCATTGCTTTCCTGCATTTTGTTCTGGCCTACTTGTTTTGGTCAAATCTGTGGGTGGAACAAGGACTGTGGGATTGGCAATGATTTTTGTTCTTCTGGATATGCTGTGATATAAGCTCTAAGAGCTCTAAATAGCATCTTGTAAAGAAAGACACTTGTCTTTCTTGACCTTTTCATTTTCAGCCTATCCACGCTACTTTATTTTTGCAGTATCATTAATGCACAAGACAGTATATTTTTTGAAGCTTGGTTTATTTGGCTTTCTAGGGGGAAACACGACTAACCTGCTTGATTGTTCCATGCCTGGCTTATGATTAACTGAAATGTCTTTGAACCACTTACAAGCTGTTGTATACGATGTCAGAGACAAAGAAGAAAAAATCCAATGGGAACTGCTGTAAAGACTTAAAAACACCAATTTTAAATTGCACTAGTATTAAAAATAATCTTATAGTTAGTTACTTTTAGTTCTGTTACCAACAAGAATAGGGATTTATATGCAGTTCTAATCTAAGCTGATTTTGCATGTACTTTCACGGAGCAAGGAGTCACGGAACTTGAAACCAGTACACAATAATACTAGTTAAAACGGAGTCTGAATCCACACACAAGTAAAATCAGTGCCACAAGAAAGGGTTAGAGTGTGTATTGGAATAGAGCTGCTAGCATTTGCTGCTGTGATAGCTGCAATACATTGCTGCTCAATGTTCAGAGCAGTTACAGACTGAAATTCCCTGCACTTCGTTTACTGCTTTTGTTCCTCCAGATTGCTAGGATAAACTTTAAATACAAACACTGTTCCTCATCAGGTGGTTTGCTGTGCCTGTGTCACGACTCCGTGATGTTATCATGCTGTAATAGACCTCTTCCAGACTGCCCTTTCAGCAGTTCTGGAGATTCATCCTGCCCCTTCAGCAGTGCGGTATAGGCTGCTTCTGTGCGGCCACTCTGTTACCTACACGCGCTGCAAGTGCTGCTTGTTGCCGTCTTCTTTTTGGCTCCTGTGCTCCTGGCAGTATTGTGGCTGCATTTATTGGGGCACTCTGAAGCTGGTCTGTGAAAGGAATTTACAAAAGTTAGGACTGCTCAGAAGCTCTGAAACCAGAACTGGAGATTTTTTTTCCTCCCTCTGTAAGGGCCTTCCCCCTGCATTGTAATCAGTATTGACAGGGCGTAAAGGTTGGCAGGGGCTGATCCATGGGAAGGGAAGCCTCGCGGAAGGCATCTCTTGAGTTCCTGCAGTGAGCAGTGAGATTCAGGCTGCGACTGTCTTACCGAGTTTCCTCGTGTGGAAAGCACACAGTCAGGGTGCTGATTAGAGCTCGTGTAGGAAAAGAGGGCTGTTGTGTGAAGGGCATGAACCTTCTTCGTAGGGAGGGATCACTGCATACAGTTGTGCCAAGAGATGCGCTCCTTGGTTTTGTTACAAATTTCCACATTTGGAACTTCATTCCTAGAAATGAGGAAACTGAGGGGATTTATCTTTTTTTTTTCCATCTGTATACACCCAGATTTTTGTTAGGTCTCCCTTGCTGCTCAGCTGTGTTCTACCAGAAATAGAGGTTTGTTGTTGGTTGGTTTGTTTTTTTTTTTTTTTTAGGTAAGGCAGTTCCTAACCACAGCACTTAGATGTAGTAGCATGGGTTGCAAGTGCAAAACAGCACTATTGTTACACCACCGTAACACAAGGGGGAAATGCCAGTAACATTTAGTTGCCCCCTGTAAAAAAAGCGTATCTCCTTTCCACAAAAACTACAGTACTTTTACACAGTGATTTAAGGTTGTCAAAGGAGATGCTAGGCGACTTGTCTCTGTCCTATAAAGGCATACTTATATCTAACCTATATTCTGTGGTTTTGAATTGCCAGCACAGGGCTTGCCGAAGACCGTTGTCATGTCCAGTTCTGCTTTGAGGACCAGGGCATGCTCAGTGCCCTCCACACCAGTGTTCTGCACAGCCAAGCCCTGTGTTCTGCACGTCAGGGAGTCTGTTAGCTGTGATCTGCACAGAACATACTTAACTTCCCGTGAGCTCCAGCGGGGATGTAGGAGCCCTTTACAGAAAAAGGAGGAGTTACGGTGGTGGTGCTTGCACATGGCCATGTCAAGAGAACAGATCAGTCCTGTGCGCTGTTGTACTGTAGGCTTTTAGACTCTGAATGCAGAAAAAGGCTGGGAGGTCTTCACCATGAACAGAGTGATCATTTGAAGCGTTCAGAGTGCAGTTACACTTTTTTTCTTTTTTATTACTCTTAAAAGAAGAATACTGCTATGTAGTGATAGTAATTTATTTTAAACCATAGAAGACAAATAACCTCGGAAAAGGGTATGCATGGCACCTCCACTGCTTTCTGTCAGTCGCACGGAATTGAGGAAATGACTGACTGTTCGCCGTGGGTACTGTAAAGGTAAAGCACATACCAGTAGAACTTTCCTGCCCCTCATCCAACATCTGTATTTTTGATCTAGGTTTTGGCCGCTTGGCTTAGAAAAACTATTTAGAGGCAGTCTTTAAATGCCGAGTAGTCCAAACTGAGGAGCAGAAGGGCATCACCTCGAGCGGCACTGCCGTGGCGCTGGTACTGGAGATGTCCCCAGCAGGAGCGCGGGACGCGACGTTTTGGCTTTAATTATCCTACGGTTGAGGAGGGGTTGAGGAAGGAGGGGCATCGTGGCAGCCAGACTTCCAGGGGCCCTCCCGCGAGTTTACCGACTTGGCAGGGGCAGCGGGGCTGCCCGCCCCCGGAGCGCGGCGGGAAGGAGGCGAGCAGCGGACGGAAAGAGGCGTCTGCGCTCAGGCCCCAGCCTGCTCGTACTCGGCCGCTCCTCAACAACGCAAACCGAGCCCGCGCAGGGGCCGAGGCAGGAGGGAGGGGAGCGCCAGGCTGCGGTGTGTTCGCGGCGGCTCTCTGATCTCTGGCCAGCCAGAC
>NW_010396148.1:0-8236 GCF_000710305.1 Buceros rhinoceros silvestris
GCCCGCGGAGGGCTGGGCCGGGCTGAGGGACAGGTGAGGTGTGAGCAGGGCTCTGGCACCCCGCACCCACGCAAAGCACGTCCCTGGTGGATTTTTATATCCCACTGCACACACAGCAGTTTCCTAACAGGAGCTGAGAAGTAGCGTTTCCGCGTGGGGATTTGTTCTCCATCGGGAGCCTCCGTGGCCGGCTGAGGGCGTTACAGTCGAGGCAGCTTTGTGGTGCGTTTAGGTAGGGTGGGCTACACCAGGAATTCCGCGTTCAGTGGTCTCCGTCTTTCTCTTCTAGAAATCAAGACAAATGGGTTCAAGTTAGCGTTCAGTTACCCTACGATAATCCTTCCTACTCCCAGACATCAGGCTGTTCTAGAGCAGACGGGCACTGTGGTGAGGTTGAAGAGAGCTCCAGTACTGCTGTTCATCAGGCCCTTCAGAGAAGGGCTAGTGTGCCGGATCCTTTAGGTACGAGGAGGGAGGGTTGAGGCTGGTGGATTTTTTCTTTGGATGTGCATTCCATAACAAACGGTGTTGCTTCAGCATTTAAATGCCTGGTACCTTCATGTGAGTCCTTCAAAATTCCTTCCCGTTTGTCGAGTTTAAGTGCCTTTTCAAACTCAGCTTTATAAGTCTATGGCAATTGTATTTAATATACCTTTTTACACTTCTCAGAACTAATTGTGTATAGGCTGTAAAGATGAAAGACAGTGAACTGGGGAGCTCTGTGCCGAAATAATCAGGACGCAACATGCTGTGCTGAGGCGACCTGTGAGGGAACTTTGGCAAAAGACAGGAGGATCGGGAGGTTTGCAGTGCTGAGGTGGAACAGTAACTTTCATTCAAAAGAGCGATTTGCACTGTTGGAGTGGAAGTGAGAAACAGGTGTGTGCTCATCGCTGTGCATGTACTGAGAGGTGCAGCTTGTCCAAATTAAACTTACGTTTCATACGCTTGTTTGCAAGCCTGCGGCTGAAGTGTCACCCTAGTTCTGAACAGACATGGCTCTACTTTGTTACAAACTTATGATATTTAAGGATTTAAAGGAACTGAGGAATCTCGGTTACTGCTTTTAAGTCTAGAATCAAAAGGTTTCAAAGCAATGAATGAGTTTAGCTAAATCTCCTGTGTGGCCTCAGAATATTAGTGCAGGCCTTGAGAAGATGTGAGAAGATAATAACTAGAAAATCAAGGACTGGTCCAAGGAATGTGGGAATGTTTTATTTTGAAATTGATTAGAGCAAATAGAGGCACAGTACAAACAGAGACCAGAGAAAGGCAGCCGGGGGAGCTGGTGGAATGGGAAGGGGCGGCTGTGAAAACTAGTGGCTGTGCAGTGAAGCTGGCAATGTAGTAAGGAGAGAAAAACCTGCAAGAGATGGCATCTCAGATAGCCAAGCTTCGCAGAGGAAAGATATTTTCAGCTGTGGTCTGAGTGAAATCTTGAATGTTTCTCTTGAGTTCTCCCTTGGGCTAATGATTTGCCAAGGGCAAAAACACAGAGGGAAGGGGATTGATGGATTAATTTAGAATACAGGGGATTGGAAGAGCTTTGGCGCTGCACTACAAGGATATAAATTTAACAAGGAAAAGAACATCAGAGGTTTGGAAAAAAAGTTAAAATCTGTCTTTAGGCTTCATGGAATAAAAAAGAAGAAAATTGAATTTATATTTCTGAGTATATTCAGTAAGAGATGGGGACTTGAACTGTGCCAAAAGCAACCTGGAACTGGAGTTGCCTTGGTGAAAGTTGAAGTAATTAACAATGATTATGCTCTTTCTTGGCACAAAATACTGACACAGAGAGATTTTTTTTTTCATCTGTAGCGGTGATGGCAATAATGTGTGATTCCTGCAGATCTTTTAATAGAAATGTTTAAGACATTGTTGAGTGTTCTTGAATGTTACCAGCATCCCCTAAACAACTGAGGGAATCACAGGGGCTGCAGAGTGGCAGAGACCGAGTTAGGTGAAGCACTGTGCTGGGGGCCACCACCCCCCCACCCCCCCAGTACCATCGGCTGGGTTAGAATTCCAGGCCTCGTGCTCATGCCAGTTGGCTGAGCAGATTTTAAGTACTGGGTAGATTTCGTGCTGTAACAAGTGTATGTAATAGAGTAAAACCAATTATATGAGAACGGAACAGATCCGTGAGGTGTTAATGCAGAGAACAGTCATGGTGGCTGAAGTCATCTGAGACCATTGTTGCACTGGTCTTCGCTGACACAATAAATGTAAAATTAGTTTCTAAAAAATTCTCTGTTCATGAACTGCGTTTCCTGCTCATAGCTCCCATGCCTGATTATGCCATATTCTATAAATGTGATAAAGAAATTTTATCACCACTATTGAATAAAAAATAGAGGCAAGGCAGAAGCTGGTATGTGTGACCAGCATGTGAAAGCACTTTTTCCAGGGACCCAAAAACTCCAGAAAACCAAAGGGACCCTTTATAAAGAGTTGATAGCTACTAGTTTTAAGCTTGGACTGAACCAGGCCCTGAAACCTGCAGCGCAGCAGCCCTGCGGGGTGGTGTCTGCGGCTGGTCCGGCATCAAGCACCTACAGGCACCACATTAGGGACTAAACAGTTATCTGCTCTAGTAAAGGGAACACTCCTAAGTGAGCAAGGATGAAATGTAACCGATCGAATTTCAAGTGTTTAGTATTGTTTACAGCCACGTGGGAATGCTTGCAGTGCCTGGGGAAAGAGGTATTTTTTCTTGTTATAACTTTGAAAAGAAATCTCTGTTTGAGACTTGCCATTGTCCAGTGACCCAGTTCTTTAGAGGTTTCAAATTCTGCCTTTGGACATGTACTAAAGTTAATGGGATTTGTGCAAAGATATCCGAGGACAGACTTTGAATTGGAAAAAAATAACTCTGTATGAGGCATGTATTTTAAAAATCTGGAGAGGAAAAGCTGCCATTTAATGTGAAATTAGTCTCATAAGCTCCACCAGAACCTAAAAATAACAAAAAATAGAGAATTCGAAAAGGAACTTGTGTGACTTTATGTCCTTTTAGTCTATAAAAACAAATAATTGCCTGTGCCTAACTTTAATTTCAGTGGCACTGGTGGCACAGTTAATGTGGCTCTTTGCATGCATGGTGATGGAATACTTTCCACACAGGAGGCTTGGACTTAGAAGGGAGATAAACCAAGAAGATGACTTGCAAATGTGAGGTGTTTTGAAGAAAAATCCTGAAGTTTAAAAAAGCAACTCATCCTTAATCACAAGAATTGAGTTGGAAACGATTGCATACACCATAAAACAGTGTCCAAGGGCACTCTTCTGTCTTTGCTGTACCTGCTTTTGTGGAGAGAAGTCATGGGAGAAGACCAGGAGATGAATTCAGTACTGGCATAGGGTAGATGAGCATTGCATGTGGTAGGCATACCCGTGTGGGGGTACTGATCTGTGGAATTCACATCCCAGCCTTAACCAAGCAGCTCTCCTTACACTGAGTGTGCTGGGGCTGCCTGGACTTAAGCCTGGGTTCTCACCACGGGGCTGGGAGTGCGAGTACTGCTGAGCTTGACTTTAAAATGGGCTCTAAAGTCTCTGTTTGCTAATGAGGACCCTGAGAAAACTGATTAAAGTTCGCGCTTGGTAGTTCTCCGATGCCATCTCGCTCTTCCTCAAGCATGCTGCATTGTTCCTCGATGTCAGAATTTACTTCGGTTTGTGTATACTTGATCCCAGCTTTTATTGTTTCATTTAATTTCTTTCTGCCTTCATTCTTGTTTGGCCCACAGCTGGTTCCCCTGTGGCATGAGGTAGCAAAGAGTTTTATTCTGAAAAATGCTTACAAGACCTGTATTCAATTTTTTGAAAAAGGATATCTCAAGCATGAAAGGGAGAGAATCCAGCAGATGGCTATCCAGCGTGGAGGTACCCAAACATCTAGAGTCTGTGCTGCAAAACAGACGACGGCCTGGCAGTTCGCTTGTGTTGAACTCATTACGAAGAGTTTCACAGAGAACCTGCTAATACCTGGTGCAATCCTGGACGATAGTGGTTTGACTTTGGGCTGGAGCAAAGGAGATCAAATGGTGCTGGAGGAAAATTAGACACTAAAAGAAGAGGAATCACACCGTGAAGTGTACCACAGTGCTCTTCAAGTCCCAAGCAGGCTCTGTGGGGTAACAGTTCAGAGATCTTTTTAGCGATAGGGGTGAGGACCAGCTTGAAAAGCAAGCGAAATGGGAACCAAGTAAGGGGGAAATACTTTCAGGTTATGACTAATGCAATTATTAGAGAGGCTAGTGCAGGGCCTGTGGTGGATTTAGCTTCAAGAAAGAACAGAATTTATGCCATGTGTGATTGATTCCAGGTTGGGTTACAATTTAGAAGTGCAATTAGTGAGTCATTTGCTACTTCATATCAATTATTAAAACCAACAAAGGTCTAGGTTAAAAGAAAATGAGTGCGTATCTCAGTCCGTGCTGCTCTACTTGTTAGTCTTCTGATTTCATTTTTTTGTTTGATGTGTCTTAGCTTTGCTGACTGCCATGGTACAGAGTGTTCCTTAAACTAGCAAGTGAACTGCTGTACACCGCACCGGCGCTCAGCACTGCAGTCCCTGGGGGATCACCTGTCACAGCATCCCTTCCTTACTTTGTTTGGCCCAAGTGAGGGGGTCTGTAGAGAACCTGCAAATCAGGAGCTTCCTGAGCCATTTGTAAACAGAAGTGCTTTAATCTTACTTTCCTAGCTGCTGTTTAGGGCACAGCGCAGTGTAGCTGGCCTTGGCATCCTGGCATCTAAATTGTTTTGCAGACTGCTGTGTTCAGTCCACTGGTTGCATTCTCACCCCCTTGGGGCAACTGCCGCACGTCTAACTAAAACTCTTCTGCTGGTGGCCCCGACAAAACTCATAGCAGTAAACAGGGTTTAAACTGTGAGTGTGCATGCGCAGACGTGCTTTCTGCTGAGATTATTTCATTGTGGTGTGTGTCCCAGGAGTTTTCCTGAAAAATTAAACCTTTGTAGTTAATTTAATGGTTCCTTCAAAGATGGGAAATGGAATGAACTCTTTCAAAGGCCTGCTCCCTTATTGCTCATCACTGTCGTGGGAGAGGACACATCATGACTCCCATCAGTGGAGGGGGAAAAAAGTGATTTTCATTCCTGTCTCAAAGTGTTTCTGCAGGTTGGTGGAATCTAACAAACTCTTGTTGATAGTACGATGTCAGCCTCTACAGAAAGGGAAATGAGATGAAGCGGTGGTTGCTGACTTTATACCCTCTGATATCACTGATACCACAGCTGGGGACCCTGAGAACAGACCATGGGAAGTGGCCAGGCTCGCAGGCTTCCTCAGAGTGGCACCTCCTGTTGCCTCTTGGAGAGACGCAGTTCCAGGCTACACATGAGCATTGAGCTGACCCAAGAGAGCATTCCTTATGCAATAGGAAGACCTGGGATCAAATAATACTGCCAACCCTCAATGAGCATTTAATTAAAATTTCTAATAACGGTGGGGCCCTCAATGATCCTCTGATCTCTCCTTTGGGAAATGGGGTGTTGATGGGTCACCTGGTCTTTAGCGTTTCTCGATTTGTGTGAATGGAAGTGCTTTTACCTGTTGTGCACAAGGGAATATGGAGTGACTGCGCCTGGTTACAGGGTGTCCCTGCCTGTTTGGTCTGTGTGAGGAAAGGTGGCAGAAAGAAGGTTCTACCGCCGTGCTGTGGCTCAGCACATGGGACAGGCAGTGCCTTATGCAGTGGGTTTCTCCTTGCAATTTGATGGCATCAAGTCCCAAAGAGCTGACTGCTGGTCTGCAGCTCTCCTTCCCAGAGAAGCCTGAACTGTATCAACAGGCACCTAGGGGAGGAGTGGACTTCACAGGGGTGTCCGCAGTTTTCAGTCGAAATACTCAGTCATAGGCATTTGAGATTTGATCCTGTGATCACTTAACCCTCACAACGATAGTGGTTGATGTGGTTGGCACTTAGATATTACCAGGACTGTAGACGTGATAAGCTAATCTGGAAATCAGCTGGTTTTTCCACTGTGTGGGTAGGATACATGCATGTTTATCTCATCTCAATAGGAGATAAGTGTTTTCACATTTATCAGTGGCAAGTAGATAAGTATTTGGGGGATATGTATGTCCTTTCTAGAAAAGCAGTAATACAGTTGAAGGGTTGTTTTAGAGAATAGTGTTATTGACCAGATAAGAGAAGTTTAATGCCGGTCCTTAGAGAGATATATTAGGGATCTGGGTTTTTTTTCTTTTCCTTTGAAGTTTAGTATTAAAAACCTGCCATCATTCCCAAGCAGAAACAACTTGGGTGGCCTTTTTGTCACTAATAGGCAGAGTTACTAGGCAGTACTGTGACTCCTCTGAAAAGAGGCTCTGTCGTACAAAAGGTTTTCCAGGTCAAGATTAAAAGGAAAATATCTCTCATCACATGTGCCTTTGTACTGCGCCCTTATTTTCTGAATACTTTTGGCTTATCTTTAATGTTTATACTACTATCAAAAATAAACCCAGCTTCCATCTCTGCGGGTGTTGTATCTAACATCAACAGTGAATAGGCTTTTTCATTCCTAAATGCTAATATTCTTTCTGTTTTTAATCTGTTTCTGGTACCAAAAGTTTTTGTTTTCAGTGGTTTGGTTTTTTTTTTTCTCTTCGTTTTTTTAACTGCATGTTTCCTCCTTGATCTGTTGGGTTTTTTTTTTTTTGGTGGAAGCAAGAGCTGAGTGTCTGTGATGATCCTGAAGTCTAGAACTTACGTCAGAGTTTGTCTGAGTGCAGTTTGCAGTACAGTCATAATAATGATAATTTTAAAAAAAAGGTTTACCACAGTTCATTTTCATCAGCAAGAAGTGGAGGACTCAGGAATAATAGTAATTGTTAGATAGAAAGAAAACGCTCTGAACTATGCTTAGAAATCTGGTCTAAAAAAATCCTGCTGTAAAGAGAATTTTGGTTACAATGACATAGTTTTATAACTTCATTAAAAAAATTGTGAGACTACAGCCAGAATTCAATGGCATTTGGAAAATATCCCTTGGGATAAAATACTGACCTTGTTGAAGCTGGTGTGAATGTTTCCTGAGTGGGTTGTTACCCAAATCCAGTATCATAATGTGGGCTCAGAGCAGTTTGTAACTCTGTCTATTCATCTCAAAGCGGTTGAAGTTCTAGAGCAAACAGATAGGGTCCAGTACACCAAAATCTCCATCTGAGAAATGGATGTTGGCACAGCTCTCTAACCAGAATCACAGCGGACACTTACTCTGTGAAATCTGTTTGGTCTCTCCTCTGACAGTGTGCTGTGTGTATCTGTGTGTTTTCTTTTTTTTATTAACTCGACAAATAATTTTCACACAGGTATGTAGTGTTATTCCATTTTGCTCTCCTGTTACAGATGCTGTTCAGCAGTTCTGCCTCTTACGCTTTGGCATGCAGCTTCTCTATCATTTAACTCAACAAATAAATGCGAAAATTCTATTAAATGCAGGTGTTCACAGAGCTATGACTTTTTATTTATCCCACTTGCTGTTTGATGACCTAAATGATTTCAGTTATTCTAATTACTTATTTAAGGACTATTGATCTCTCAGGTTTCTTCTGGGAGGCCTCACAGAATAGTGTATCACGCAAATAGCATTATAGCTGCCTGCAGTCTAAGGCGAGCAGACGCTCTTGTAGTGTTGTAGTAACCAGGCAGGTGGCTTATTTTAGCCTAAGTTCCATATGAAATATTTATGTCCTGATTTAAATACTAAAGAGCTGAAGTTTGTATAGTACTGAGAATACACTCTATGCCAGCCAGCAGTTGTGTCGTCTTAGTAGAGAGCCCCACACTTAGGTTCTACAGGTGTTCAGCAGTGAGGGGCCTTTTTCGGAACCACAGAAGTCTGAGGCACTGTCCTTGGCTTTCCAGTCCTGGAGTGCTGCTGCAGTCACGGGAGAAGATTTTTGGTTCATACAGAAATGTTGTGGCATTGAGAATTAACATGTGGTCATCCTCATGTGTTATGTTTCCTGATAACTTTTTCAGGATAGCATTTAAAGTGTTCATATTAAAAAATTTAGAAAAACCTGATATATATGGTTCTGTGGGACTGATCTTTGAAATTTTCTTGTTCCACATTCCCTCTGCACATTCAGTTCTGTGTTTTATGTCATCAGTCATTTTTTATAGACAGTGCAACATGATCCCTGTCAAGTCCTAAGGGGCTGTGAAACAGTTTTACTGAGTCTGAGCGTTGGGATGTT